>NW_027255172.1:0-37027 GCF_042242105.1 Pempheris klunzingeri
AAAAATCCTCTACTTTTCCTGTAATAGGCCATATAGTCCAAAAATGAGTTCATTGATATTTTACTAATAATACACTAAAATTTCACGATGTATTTGATATATCATTTTTATTTAGAAATCAATTTATAACTATTATAAAAAAATATTTTAAATACCATAATTGCTAATTTGATTTAAAATCATATTTACAAAATTTGAAAAAATTTTTTATCTAATTTTTTTATAGCTCTTAAATATCATAGAATAAATATGTAATGTATTTTTAACGATGGCTAGTTTAATGAACCATCGGATTCATCAATAGAAATCAACAATATGAATCTAAATATCACTTAAGTTGGTTATTATTTAAGTGACGGTGTTTGAGTGTCAAGTGGAATATCTTAGTATTATTAAAAATTTGATACAGTGCGTATGATAATAATATATGTTGAGTGATTCAACTAACTTTAGCCCTTAAAAAAGCAGTAATATATTTAGAGGAATATGGCTTCATGATCACGGGTATCCTCTCACTGAGGGAGTTATACTTATCTACTATCTAATCTAAGCTAAGCATGGTCCTTAAAAGTTCAAGTATCCCGAATATTCATATTTTTAATGTTTTATCTCAACTAAAATTACATATTCATTCTAGGATCTAATTAATATTAATGAAAGAACCTGAATTTATTATATGTACCACATCAATAAGATACTTTAAATTAGTTGTTTAATGTACAAATTAGAACACTTTATCAGGTATATTATTTACGTATTTAACAAATCTACAATTATAGATTAGGGATAATGTCACTGCTATTGCTTTAAGCACAGTTTTAGATGAGAAAAATATTCTGTGTAATATAACTCTTATCAATATTTCATTTACCCTTAGAAATGAAATCTATGCTTTTGAAGCGTTTTGTTATTATTTGTAGAATTTTGCTAATCTATATATTGCTATTTCATCTAATGACCTTAAATAATCTAAAATGCTAAAAAATAGATATATATTTTTCATAAATTAAATATCCCTAGTATACACACGATATATTCAAACTCTCATCACATACCTAGTAATTAATAGATACTTTTTATAATAATTTGTGGCTCATTTCATTTTTCATTCTATACGGCATAACTCTATGTTATTTCCATGATTTTAGATAATATGACAATTAATTACAAAATACATGAGTAAATGCCAAAATATCAATGACTAAAGAACCCTTTATTAGAAGTTGTAAAAAAAGCGAGTTAATAATTTGTGAGTCATACAAACATATAATAACCCAATGGTCTAAAAACATTCTTGATTTTAAGCGAATTTGAATTCAGTGATCAAATGATAATCCCATAAAATGGCTACATACAGTAATCTCAAAATAAAATTTTAAAAATCTATAGAATATTCATATATACTAAATAAGAACATAATCTAAGATTCAATATATTCGTATATAAAATACTTTCTGATTTTATAGGTGCTGATATCTATTAAAAAAGGAGGAGAAAAAATAACTTAATTATAGCGCCTACAATTTTGCTAGATGGCGATTAAGAACGAAGCACGCCAATGTCCTATGAGCTTTCCAATCGCTCAATCCTAATTGAGTAAAAATATTCAAGCAAATGCATGATTCTCTACTAAATACAGTGTTGTTGTGATACTAGGACAAAATTTGATAATAAAGTATCAGAGTAGTAATAATCAGTTATTTACTAAACATGGGTGATTTTAATCGATCCTATAAACTACAAATAAACACGTGGAAGATTGAGTAGATCTACTTTAAAGCATAAAATATGACTTTAAGAATGTTTAATAGGAAAAGGAGTAGTAAGTCAAAGTTATGTAAAGTGGTTATGGAAAATGGACGAAAATGTAACGTCGGCTTGATTCCAGCAGTATTTTATAGAGTATGACTTCTACATTTTCGGCAAGCTGAATAAACAGTGACTGACTGATGGTTCATATTATAAAACAGTAGTTAGCGGACAGATAGTGTATTTTATAGACTAATGCTCGCTGGTCGCCTTCTATTTCTATTCTTTTATATTTCTTAATCCAAAGCTAGTAGTAACACTATGGCAATTGCATGGCTCTATAAAAAACTATAGATCATGCTGGCAGTGAGAGATAAAAATTCAGTGCTGATGCACTGAAAGTAAGTTCCTGCCTCGTTTAGATGATTTTCAAACAGTAAAATTTAATAATAAATAATTTAAGAGCGATGTCCGCCTAAAAAAGAGGATGTTTAGTTCTACATTACCTTAAAGAAATAAGCCGAAACTATGTGTGTAAATTATAATTACTAAACTTCTCTGCGATGTCTAGGGCGTTAAATGAGGCAAGTATGACAAACATGAATTTCTAAGCCCGATATGAGTATGAGGCGACAGAAGTTTTACCTTGTAACTAATAAAAAACTCAAAATGTAATAAAATATATAAAAGCAGCATCTAATCCTTTGATATTTAATCTTTGAATGGTTTATTAATAATTATAATTAATGTTTTACATATTTCATCATAAATGAGTCATTTGAAAAATTAAAATTTACAAATGCTGTGAAAAAGTTTCATATTAAGCATATTAAAGTAAATAAAAACCTCTTTTCGAATATTCCTATATAAGAGGTTCAATAAAAGAAATTTGATTAAACCACTAATAGAAGAAACAAATCCATTGGTTTTATAAAGTAACTTGCAACAATATATTTTTTACCGAAAAAGTTTAATTTAGTAGTATTATGAAAAAATAAATATAGAAGGGTACCTTTGAAGAAATTCACTTTTATTAAACAGGCGAAAGTTAACAAAGCTGCTATAACTATTTCGCAATAGTTATGTATCGATACAACGAAAAAAAATTAGATAAATATGTTTCAATCGTCTATCACTTATACTTTTGATTTGTGATTTTCAGATTTAGTGGCAGAGTGACTAGAAATTTATCTTATTTAAACAATAATAATGTAATTGCTAACACATGTCACTTCATATTTAGGCTGTAATTCTCTTAACTAGCATCATAATTATTTTTACGGGTTATACGTCTAATGTAAATATTCGCACGAAAAATTCTAAATAAATCAACTTAATCAATTCTTATATTTGGAAATATAAGGCAAATATTGATCAATTTCAGTTGAGAACATATATTATTTATAAATTAATCACGAAAACGTCATATAAAAATAATAATTGGTTTTCTTTAAATTATACTGATCAATATTAAAAATTAATTATAATGTAAAAAATGTTGTACTTTTAAAAGATCAAATCAATATATAGAAAATATTTATTATAAAAATATTAAATACGACTTAAACTCAACATAAATTTTTGATATGTAAATTATAAAATAATTATTTTATAAATTCTAGTAATAGATAAATATTTTATAAACTAAGATAATTTAAAATATTAGGACACTCAAAATTCTGCAAATAATTCAATAGAGTAATTAAATATTAATTATTTATAGAAGAAATGATTCAATAGAATAATTAAATATCCCTATCAATTATTTATAGAAGAGATAATTCAATAGAGTAATTAAATATTCTTATTAATTATTAATAGAAAAAATAATTCAATAGAAAAATTAAATATCCCTATTAATTATTTATAGAAGAAATAATTCAATAGAGTAATTAAATATTCTTATTAATTATTAATAGAAAAAATAATTAAATAGAATAATTAAATATTCCTATTAATTATTTATAGAAGAAATAATTCAATAGAATAATTAAATATCCTATTAATTATTTAAAAAAGAAATAATTCAATAGAATAATTAAATATCCCTATTAATTATTTATAGAAGAAATGATTCAATAGAATAATTAAATATCCCTATCAATTATTTATAGAAGAGATAATTCAATAGAGTAATTAAATATTCTTATTAATTTTAATAGAAAAAATAATTCAATAGAAAAATTAAATATCCCTATTAATTATTTATAGAAGAGATAATTCAATAGAGTAATTAAATATTCTTATTAATTATTTATAGAAGAAATAATTAAAGAGAGTAATTAAATATTCTTATTAATTATTTAAAAAAGAAATAATTCAATAGAATAATTAAATATCCCTATTAATTATTTAAAAAAGAAATAATTCAATAGAATAATTAAATATCCCTATTAATTATTTATAGAAGAAATGATTCAATAGAATAATTAAATATCCCTATCAATTATTTATAGAAGAGATAATTCAATAGAGTAATTAATTATCCCTATTAATTATTTATAGAAGAAATGATTCAATAGAATAATTAAATATCCCTATCAATTATTTATAGAAGAGATAATTCAATAGAGTAATTAATTATCCTATTAATTATTTATAAAAGAAACAATTAAAGAGAGAAATATAATATTCCTATTAATTATTTATAGAAGAAATAATTAAAGAGAGTAATTAAATATCCCTATTAATTATTTATAGAAGAAACAATTAAAGAGAGTAATTAAACACCCCTATCAATTATTTATAGAAATAATTTAATAGAATAATTAAATATTCCTATTAATTATTTATAGAAGAAATAATTCAATAGAATAATTAAATATCCCTATTAATTATTTATAGAAGAAACAATTCAATAGAATAATTAAATATTCCTATTAATTATTTATAAAAAAAAACAATTCAATAGAATAATTAAATATTCTTATAATTATTTATAGAAGAAATAATTCAATAGAATAATTAAATATCCCTATTAATTATTTATAAAAAAAACAATTAAAGAGAGGAATTAAATAACCCTATTAATTATTTATAAAAGAAACAATTAAAGAGAGAAATTAAATATCCCTATTAATTATTTATAGAATATAGCTGGATTTCAAATGTATCATTATAAATCAGATATTAATAGATTTATACAAAAAAAATGTATTATAATAATTATAAATTTTTTAAGTTATATTGCTTGTGCTATCATCCCTTATAGAATTCATTAAAACACCACTTGGTAAACTGTGGGGGCAAAATTATAAAATTAAGTTTTCAATTACTAATGAGTTATTTATGTCAACTACAAAAGTGAAAATCAAATATTAATCACTTATTCACGCATTTTTTATTAGAGAAACATTGCTAATGAGCTGTATAACTGCGAATTAAAGAAATAGATATGCTTTAGAATAACGCAAGGTTTAGCTACAAAAATACTCAAAAATAAAATTATACTTACGCATTTAAAAGGCAATAATTAATCTTTAAAAAACAAAAGTTCAATTAATATGTACTACTAATGCTTCCGAATCATTTGATACGTCAATATAATGAATTTAAAAGGTGTAAACATAAGTATTTATATGAAATATAGATTTTTTGGCTAATTTAAAGATTCTCTAAAATCCTTTATTCTTTCACATATTGTAGCAAAAATTTAATTTCAAACATAGCATGAGGGCTTCATAGTTTGTAATTAATATTTAAAAGATTAATTTATAGGCAGCTAATATATACTGCCCATAGCTAAATTTTGGAGTATGGTGTAAAGAATTTTGGGAAAAAATTACTTGAAAAACAAAGGTCGAGCTACAGTGCCAATCTCCCCAATTGATGCTTTCAAAAATAAAGATTGTAGGTATGGGATAATTTGATAGCGCATTTGAAGAACTTTTTTCACAGCTTGAGTGTGTTTACTTGAAAAAGCATATGGATGTTGATCCTATATAAATTTTTATAAAAGTACAAGTGGCAAATAAAATGATTTTTGCATTTCAATAATAGAACCTTAGAGTCTATAGAGTTGTGATTTCTAATAAATGGAAAAAAGGCAGCCATTTGTGTCCAACGTGTACATAATTCTTCAGTGCTATCTCCAATGAAACCACACACATCTGAGCCAGTAAATGGTATACCAAACATATTGAATGCAAGCATAGCTATAATAATAGTTTCATAAAAAAATTGAATATTTTCTGGGAAAATATTATTATAGTAGTTTTTTATATATACCAGGTATGGATAGATAGAGTTGTCTCCATGTACTAAAATTATCTCCTTGCCAATTTCCAGCATATTTTCCTGAACCAGTTAAATGTTGATCTACTTATAATCAAGCTATTCTTTGTAAAATTGAATCCAGTGCTCTAATAAATATTTTATTATTATTATTTCACATAATACTTAAAACATCAAAGTAAAATTTTAAATAAATTAGATACACTCTGGTAGCTTTACACCCCATATAACCATACATATTATGTAGATTATAGTTGACACTTGTATTCATAATCGCGGACATACAATAGTCTTGTCAAATAAATTATTCTGTAATAATTTTGGCATATATGGTGGGAAATCATATGAATCTTTTTTATAGGGGCATCCTTCAATAGATCCATCAACAAAACTAGATACTTCATTCATATCCTATAACATTTAAGAAAATTAATTATAATTTCATTTTTATATACTAGCCATATTCCGTCAAATTTAACCTTCTCATGAAATTCTTTAAATGCTGCAATCCATGAAGGTAAGAAGTCTCTGTTGGTAAAATCAGGAAACATAGCATAACCTGGCCAAACTTTACCAACAATACTAGAGTTGGAGTTAGAATTTTTATGAATAGGGATTTATTCCATCTGTCATCATCGATAGGTTATTCCAGCATCTATTATAGGAATAAAATTTGATATTGTACTTATGTAACTGTTCAATAGTTTTTCCTATATCTTGAAATGCATGCCCAACAGTAAAATCATAGAATTTATCAAAAAGGTCAATATCTATCCATTGTGCATCTATTGGAATATTATCATGTCTCATTTTCTCAATTACATCCATAAATTCTTGTGCATTCTTGTAACCATATCTACAGATATGATAACCTAAAGCCCACTTAGGGGGTAGTATGGGTTGTCCTATAATCTATTAATTTCATAATTCAAATTACTACATCTAACTGATTTTTATATTTACTTTATTGTACTCTTTAATAGTTTGATCCGGTGTGTCTCCAATAGTTATAACAAATTGTAATATTCCACCAATAGATCTATAAGTTAGACCAGGATATGGAATAGCTTGTATTTCTAAGAAAATTTCATATTTAACACAACAATATTCACAAAAGAGTGAGTTACCTAGTGCATTACTATTTAAGAATAATATCCCATAGGATTTATTTGACTTTTCAATGTGTAACGTAAATGGATGAGTTCCATAAAGATTTTTGTTTTCCTATTATTATAAGGTAGTCTAACATTTATAGTAGCACGATAATATATATAACCTCAGAAAATGGAGAATCTGTATTAAACAATGCATATGTTTCCATTGATGACTTAAATGTAATTTTCCCGCTCTCTGACCTATACCATAAGAATATGGCGACGCTACACTAGTTGATAATTCCAAATACTGGTCTGTAAAAATAATGGGCCCAATGTTTGTATCAAATCTAAAAAGAATATTATTTTAATGTAAAAGTATAATTATTCACAGATATTAAACATAAATATATACAGTACTTCACCTGTTGACCTTCTAACAATTTTTAAAGCGAAAGGATCTTGGTAAATTGTAACGATAAAGTTTTTGTGAAGATTGATCTTATTGGGGAATCCTCAAGTAAATCATCTAAAGTGAATCGTTTTTTTTCAAAATCTTGAATCTATAAATTTATAATTATTTTACATTTATTACCTTAAATATTAATGAGATTTCGAGTAATAAAATAATTTCCTGAGTTATAAACGATGTCAGTAGAAAATTATTAAATTTTGATGGTATAACGTTAAAAATATAGCATGATTATTTCCTTATGAAAATTGATAGTAATAAAAACACTATTTAAAAGTATTTAATTTATTCAATAGATACGTTAAATTTTTAAAAATTTTACTAAGTCGTTTTTTAGATTGTGCGCCTTTTAAAAAGATCAATTAGATTTTTCTAATTTAATCGTTTCACGTGAAATTCACTAAAGTCAATTCTGTGTATAT
Organism: Pempheris klunzingeri; assembly: GCF_042242105.1. Taxonomy (NCBI): domain Eukaryota; kingdom Metazoa; phylum Chordata; class Actinopteri; order Acropomatiformes; family Pempheridae; genus Pempheris; species Pempheris klunzingeri. The sequence continues at coordinate 7,971 of NW_027255172.1, forward strand.
ATATTTATATCTCTAATTTTAAAATTATCATAGATATAGAAAAAATATTAGTGATAAATATTACAATTTTAAATGTATATTTATTAGTTAATACTTTATAAGGCGTTTTATTAAAATAATAGAGCTATCATACAGATTCTTAAATTAAAGTTTTTATGCTTTGACGATTAAGCTCATTTTAAGATTAATAAATAATATTCTTCTCATTATCTAGTCAATTAAGTACAATACTTTATAGCACGATATACCGAACATCAAAAATAACCCAAAGGTAAATTCTCGGGTGGTTAACGATATTTTACAACTTTATAATAATATAGAAACATTAGGGTCTTAATTGGTGATGTTTTTTTATATATCTGTCAAATAAATGAGTAGAAATCTATTTTATTTAAAGTTGTTTTTTATAAACTACAAAAATATTTTTAGTTTTAAGATATATGTGTGTATCACATATATCAAGATTATATAAAGGTTTAATGATGGTAAATTTCTGAATTTTACAGCCTTCATATTCATTCATTGTAGCCGAATCTACAGTCATTTTTTGACTGCATTTGCTTTATTTACTTAGCATAATTTAAATGTGTAATTTAGAGTTTTTTGTATTATCAAAAAGAATTATGTAAAGATTCCTTTTAAATCAGCATTTTTAAATTTTGTAATAAAATGGGACCTTAAATAGACCGAGAAGTCTATTTATTGTTTGTGTAATATTGAAGGAAACATAATTCATTATTATTATCACGATTTTATTAGAAATAGTGTATTTGCATGATATCATCTTTTTAAGTAGGATGTTATTGTCTGTAATACTGTTAATAGAAAATTGATAAAATTGACAACATTCTAAAGTAATATGGGTTTTTAATATTTTAGAACGAGTCCCTCTATAGTGGCTAGAACATAAATCTTTTAAATAATTAGCTATTGATGGCATATTTAAAACTGTCTCTATAATTTAATTAAAGTTCTGTAGAAAAAAATCAAATCATGGTACATAATAAAAAGATGATGAAAAATTACAAATGATAAATACGTATAAAAATCTAATAAATAAACCATAAAGTCATTAATGACAAATACATTATAAGCACTGTTGTCAATGTGGTTATAGTAGAAATTCTGTCATTAAAAAAATGGGGGATATCGCAGTTTTATTTTTTCTAAAAAGCCAAAAGCACTATTATAGTACATGAGACAGTTAAATTAATTAAAAAAATTTTTTACACAATGTAGAAAATTAAATGTTGTTCAACTACCAACAAACTACTCTATGGCAGCAATATCGGCATATTCTATGAGTTTAATGACATAAACATTTTTTTAATGAGGTGCTCACTACACTCGAATCCTCTAATTTTTAATTAAATCAACTCTAGAAGAATTTTAACAATTTTAATAATTGTAATAATTAAATATTTAAATACTTGATTTTTTTAAGTCGTTCAGATAAATAAGCATAGTAAAAATGACGAATATTATAAATTCGTTATAATGTAACAAAATTATAATTTACTCATCACGAAACTTTTGAATATGAAATAAGTAAATTTTGACTACAAAATTAAATGCTCTACCACAATGCCAGTTCTATTGAGTATGTTTAAAAAATGATCCCATGATATTTGTACTATGAGATTTATCAACTAACATATGTACAAATCATAACCAAGGTCCTAATCATATTATTATTAATATTAAAATTAAATTAGTATTAAGTAAGATGATTAAATTAAAACTTTACTCAAGGACATATCTGCTAACTAGCTAGTTGTATTTATACGTATGCCTTTTTTGTAACTATTTTGGTTACAAAATAAAGTTCTTTTTTTTAAATTAAGAATGGCAGTTTTTCTATACTACTAAGAATTTTTTTAATTTCTTTGCAAGGCTAAAAAAATTAGAATTTTTGTTTTATAAAACCACTTTTTTACTGCTTTGATTATTAGGTAGTCAAAGCTGCTATATTCTTAAAATAAATTATCCGAACTAAATCCATGATAGTGCTACATTAATTAAGTATAAGAATAATGAGGGGGAGATGACTTCATGCATCTCTTTGAATATATATTCCCAACAGAAGCTGATGCTGCATGTACTACTAAAAAACTAAAAAAATCAGTAAAAATCACTTTTACGTTTTTATAATATCATAAATAAGCATTAACTTGTATCCTCGACCCCCTTCAAAAAGCACCTTGATCTATATAAAGTAATGATAATCATTTTATAAAAAATAGCTATTCTTTAGTACGTACTAAATAAAAAGCTAAATGTGAGAGAAATTTGTCTGTTAGTATAAATATAGGCAATATCCTAATCTTTTTTTAAATATATCTAACTTTGACAATATTAAGATTATAAAGGGGACCAATGGAAATATTACTCTTATTTTGAACAACAGGTGTCTAAATCTATTCTATAAATTATTACATAATTAAAAGATCAATAAACTTAAAAAAAAACACTACTAGGTACATGTTTAACATTTCTCGCCTTCTCTATAAAAAATATACATTACATTAAAATATAACGTGATGTTAATATGATAAATATTCTATCTAAATCATGAAATTTATAGCTTTCAAGCTAAAATAAAACTGCCAAATGAAAAAAATCATCAATAATTAAAAATGTGTGTAATTTTTATATTAACGATCATAGTTTTATATTATTAACAATATCAAACTCTTGATAAGCTTATTTTATTGTAAAACTCAAAGCTCATCAGACTTGTTACACAGAACTCTGTAGGCTTTATAGCTGAGTTAGAGTGAGCTTAACTTATATACAATACCTGGAATTTTTATTTTGTGGTATTGTATTATTAAATAGATTGCTACTTATACCTCCTAGTTGGCTACTATCGAATTATCACATGCTATTTAAAGTTGGTGAATTAGCTTTCCCACAATCTCAATAAGGTAGAATTATACTTTCCTAGCACATCGTAATTGCATTAAATTTTGCCTATGCAACTTTAATCATCATACTACTATCGTAATCTATAATGCAATAAATATACTATTCTTAATAATTCTGGACTAAATTATATGATAGATTGAGGGTATTTATAAAAGGGTGAATTTAAAAATCAACTATTATTGTTATAATATTTAGATTCTACTGCTAAACGCCCATCATGTGCTTAGTTGTACTAAAATTTGAATTAGTGCATGCGCAGCAAAAATCTTTTTATGAAAAAATCTTCGCAAAACATACAATAGTAAGATACTTCTTTACTTAGGAGTTCAAAGCTGTCGTTAAATTAACACAAAGTAAATTTAACAATAGCTAGTATATTCACTTGACTAAATAATTATTTATAAATCTTTTACCAACAATATTAAAAAAAGAGTGCACCAATTAGTTATCACTCATCGAGTAATGTAGGAAGGGCTAGCAGAAAGCCCTAATATTCTCATAAATCGCCCCATAGATGAGTATTATAATAAAATATCAACTATTTTTAGTAATTAAGCATTCTAACAGATTATTTTTTACTAAAAAAAATACGTTTATACTCTTTTGCGAAAAACATTATTTCTTTTAAGAACTCGATAATAATGGATGTAATAAACGAAGCTGCAGTTGTCAAACACATCATATTATTATACTTTTCAAAAAGAATCAAATGTTTCTGAGCTCACAAATTGTCAACTATCATAGTCATACTAACATATTTTGCATTATAATGAGTACCGTCTTTGCTGCACTAGTATCTGTAAATCGACTAAGTATGGTATATATATATATGTATCAAATAGAGTTTGAAAAAAATCTAATTTTTGTTTCTAGAAGCCAACTCTGATATGAATTTGTGAATGTATAAGTTGTAATCTACATTATTTCGCCATAAGGCATAAAATATATGTAATATTGCTTATATTTTATTAACTCAATCTTTTACTTCTACTATAGTTTTTTGCACTTTAACAACTCTAACACTATGCGCGTATGAAAAATGCGCAAAGTGGGGATTTGCGAGAATACAGCATGCCTAGTACATTATAATCCCCAAAATAAAACAAGAATATGACAAAAGTAACGTAAGCTTTTTAGTTGTTGTGTAATATATCTAACGTCATGAATTGGGCTTAAAAGTGACCTAGAGAGGCTCAGAAAGTATGGTCTAAGTAAGAGCATAAAATGCACACTAATCTCACCTGCAATTTAAGAAGCCTATAACATCGAGTTCAACATATTGTAGAGGGACTACAATGCTTATGTCATTTTATTTTCTTGAAGAACACCTCTTAAGATGCGTATAAGAAATTTCTCTGCATATTCCTAATCACTGGATGAATTTTTTGCGCATTTGTAAGGTCTCCGCGCCGTAAGCTCTTAGAATATCACTATATACAAGTGAAATGTTAACATAACTTAGAATATTATCAATAAGTAAGTTCATTTATCCATAAAGACTAACTACATTATTCTATACAATAATATTATTAACACCGCGCATGCTCAAAAACATTTTTTTAAAATCAAAGTATACAACGAGATAATGTTGCACCAAAAATATTATGTGAGAGATACGTAAATTCTAAACATGAGTTTTGAAGATATCAGCGGAGGAGTTGTAAAGAATGTCTATAAAATTGATGTTGACGAAATTATAAGATTTAAGATGCAGGTCAAAAAATGATATACTTTATTATTTAGAAATCATACAGTCTATAATAAAGAGGTTTAAAAGCCATTTTACGAAAACTATGCAAAAAATCTCATAAAAAATAATAAATTCGCTCTCTAATCCTACAAAGTAAGAATATAAGCGAATTTCCATAGATTAGAAAATATTCATTATTAAAATAATGAAAATAATGAAAATAAAGAGAAAAGGAAGAAGGCACATTTTCTTGAATACTGACGAGAATTTGACAAATACTTAGATAACTATGACAAGCGAGTATCATTGCCTCTATGACACTAATTAAAATAATAAAGTCAAATTCATTTTCAAAAGAAAATAAATTATTTAACTAAAAGAATTCTTTTTAATGTATTATTTAAAGTGGTTACTAGAGATAAATTCTATAAAATTTAAATGATAAATGTGAATAAAATTAAATCAAACGTTTGATGTCAGTTTTATTTCAATGAAAAATTATACTGGTGCCTTATTCATATATTAAGATAAAAAAATAATTTTAAATTTTCTACTAGGTTTAAAGTTAAAATTCTAAGCGCAAAAGCAGAAAAATGTGGAATTTAATAGAAATATACAGAAATTCCAATTTCTCTGTTTCATTTCAGCCATCGTATTTATAGAAGAGCAAAAAAAGAAGGTATTACTAATGACTAGACGATGCTTATTTAAATTATTTATACTTTACTAAGAACTGGATTTTGTTCTGGTAGAATTGCATTAATTAAATGTGAAAAATTAAAAAATAAATCAATCATATTTCTATAAATTTAAATTGATCTTTATAAATTACATAATTAATTTTATAAAATTAATTATTGAGAAAACTCCCATATTTGAAAACAGTCGAGTACTTGATAGTATTATTTTTACATGAAATTCGGCAAAATTATAGTTAAAAGTTTTTTTAATCAAATTCATCTTGTATTTCGAAAATAAAAGATAATCCAAATTAAAAGGGGGTTAATACACAGCAAGGTATATAATAAAATTATCACAATCAAGACTTGAATATTATTTTTTAAAATAGTGTATTATTTTAAGCTAAAAAATAGTATATTTTTAAAATATAACCAAAATCTTAATATATATCTTTTAAAATTGCTATGATATGTTAACCACGTTTAAAATTTATGATTCGTTATGATATAAAAATTTATCTATATATATATATTAATTCAATTAGATTTTTGATTTAATATAAAAAACAATAAAGCGTATTTTTTCAAACATAAATCACCTAATGGTGAAACATTGATTAAGATTCTATAAAAGACTCCGAATGCTACCCTCCCCTATGTTTTATGTAAAACGGGCAGATAGCTTATCCATGCTATCTAATGCTCGTAAATCGTTCAGTTGCGATTTTAAGAACCGATGCTGTCAGTCATTTCCCCTATTTCGTATCACTCAATCCTAAGCTTGTAAAAACACTATAAACATAGCATGTTCCGATAAAAAATTATAGATCATGCTAGTACTGGGAGAAACCGAGATAGGAGGGTAGAGCCAAGTGCCAATTCTATGGGAGTGAATTCCTGCAACGTTGAAGTAAAAGTGAAGCCAACGTTCGAGAAATGAATAGGGTAGAGCTAGTGGTCACATTGTGTCATATCAGTGATGATTAAAAAATTATTTTCACACAATACCGCAGAATAATCACGTTGATAATGCGAACTGAGATGAGTAACTCCACTATGGTGCCTACATCGTTCAATTAAGCGAGTCTGGTCAACTTAAACTTCACGAACCAATAAACTACACTCGTGAATTTTATTTGTAACTTAAAAATGTATGTTTTTTTAAAATATACCAGTTTACTATATCATTATAATATAACTATTATATGTGAAACTATATCATGTAACTCAAACTTATTTAAGATTATAAAAGTTATTCTTTCATACACCTAGTAATACATTATTAAATGATAAATATCCATTATAACAATAATCTATCAAATTATACGTTATTATCGCTCTAATTTAATGACGCAAACAATCCCGTGAGCATATAAGAAATTATACATACTACGTAACAAAAACACTTAATAACACTATAGTAATCTCATTTGGGTAAAAAACACAACTACGTAACAAAAAAACTTAATAACACTATAGTAATCTCATTTGGGTAAAAAACACAACGAGTTCGTATTAAACGACTTATTAATATCATAATAAACTGCTATGTCAATATTAAAATTAATGATGCTAATATATAAATAGATATTATCAAATAATTTTATTCTTTTATATATTACATCAACAAATGGAATTAATAATTTTAATATGATTCATTTAAATAAGTATAGGAAATAAAAGTAAAAATGATCGACCATAAAAAGCAAATTATTAAAAGATTTCTTAAAAAATTAAGATATAACAAAATTTATAACGAATACCTTTAGATAACATATGGCAACTATAGTAACATTCACAGAAACCTCGTATGATTACTTTAGCATTTAGATAAAAAGACTTACTTTTATTCTGAGAGAGTTACTTGATAAAGCAGTTATTTCAACTTTCAGATATTCATAGTGGTTGGGATATCTTTTATGAACTTCGGCGAATGTAAGTACTCCTTCTATCTTATATGGAGTAACTTTCCATGCTGATACATTTGTAGAATAGTGACGATAATTGTCTGGAAAATAACAACATGGATAGTTTTTAACAGGATTATCAATGTTACAACTCCACATACAATCTCTTGAAATACATTTAATTTCACTAGCAAATCGTTCAGGAAAACAATCCACCCTGGAATCAACATCTTTATGCCGTTTATTACTATTCAAAAATATATTGTCATTTTGTTGTCTTCCACCTGCTATACTGTAAAGTAAGATCACAGCAATTGTACTATAACTCATGTCAAAACTATATAAGCGTAGCGTAGTGTGTTTGTTAATTTACACTTACGAATATTAATATTATCTGATTACACTTATAAAAACACAATCTTTAGCTAACCTCTACATTATTTATTTGGCAAATATTGTGTTTATTTTCAATAGAAATCGCAACCTAAAACAATACGTTATAGAAACGTCAAAAAATGCACCATTTACGCAATGCGAACAAACCCAAAAATAACAGCGATAAAGTGTAAAAATCTATTCCTTAAAATTATATTACATTAAAGATGGACCACGAGATATTAAATCTACTTAATAAAATTACTAAGTAGGATTTGTTTAAATAAAAAAGTGTAATATAATTCGCATGAAAGCTCTAATAAGATTTTTATATATCCGATGAGTTCTTCGTATGAGCGATAAGCAATTAATTTTCGCTGATTTATTCGAGACCTGTTTACAATTAATCATTTTTAATATGGATGATATACTAAATTCAAACCATTGAATAAATAAAAAATTTATGAATATTTTTATATTAATAATTTTATGTGAAAAGTTGACGAAACTATCATTAATTTAATTCGCAGGGAATGACATTGGCTCTGTTGAAATATTAATAAGTTGTATTAACTATTACGTAGTTAATTACTTGAATAATGTTTTATTATTCAAAAATTTTGTAATAATCGAATGAAAAATTTTATAATTTATAAATATACATAAACTAATTATAAATTATCTTCATCTAAATTCTATTCATCTCTTTTAATTATTATGAATTTACTATCTCTCTTTATTTCTTCTATATAGATTCTCGTAGTATATCATTTCATACGAATATAAGATTACTATCAAACATTAAATTACTAATAATGGTCATAACTATTGGAACAGTAATGGGGAAGCCGGATTAACAATTTTGTTTAAAGACTGTATGGCATATAGCAGCAATGCGCGAGTTTACATTAATACTCTAAACACACATTTCTATAAAATTAGATACGATAACGAAGTATTACGACTAATAACGCTTTACATCGAAATTTTAGTTATATTCTTTCATAAGATTTTAAATTAATCGATAATATGATGATGAATCATTTCTTTAATATTTAACAATAAATTAGATCTAATATGAACCATTTGTTTGAAATAATTATGATTTGTTTTAAGTAAAATGTTGGAGTATACCGGGGTTTTCAACCAAATCCGGATTTTTTTACAATCAAATCCGGATTCCATGACAATCAAAACTGGATAACGTGACGATCGAATCCGGAAATCACGTGACATTTAATATTTCAAAATAAGTTAAAAACAGTAATGAAAAGAGAGAGTTAGCTATAAAATTATTTATTTACTAAGGGAAATCCCAAGGTGAGGTTTTGAAAACTTTCATTATTTCACGGTCCACTCTGATTGATATAATTAAAGAATTAATGAAATATTGACATTTGGTCATTATATTTTGGCAATTGATAATGCACGTTACCATCATTCTAATATGGACTTTAACGGTAATTACTCGCATGAAATACGTTAAGTTCCTAGATATTACCCTTTTTTAACTCCATGAAAGGAAGTATTTTAAAAAATAAAAAGTATTGTTAGAAAAAATGGTGTCATATCCGTGACTCAATTGACCTGCTAGAAAGAATGAAAATAGCTACTGATCTAAAAGGATACTTTCACCACAATGAAAGATTTTTTGGAAAATGCCATACTCTGTCTGATATACAGAGGATTTGATTAGGTTTTTAATGTTTAATTCAAAGCCTTGTATTTATCAAATATACCGTCCAAAATAATTTATTAAGTCAGTTTAAAAGTTTGTAGTATGAAATAAAAGTTTATGTATGAGTGTTATATTTATTAGAATATGTGGTTTATTTTAAATAAATTAGAATGTGAATTCTCGACTATCCGGATTTAAATGAAAAATCCGGTAATAGCTACCTTCCTTTATGATTTTATGATTTAGAGATCGGTCATATGACATTTCACTTTAATTGTGGACTATTGTAGTAAAGAAAACTAAAAAAGAATATTTTTTGGGAAATTGAGAGTTGAATATTTGGTTATATGAATCTACATAGTGAAGTGGTGTATCAATCATGATAATTTCACCTTCAGAAATGACTTGGGTAAAATTTTGGTAATGCTGATAAGTTGTGACGTATCATAAAACAATTGATATATTTTTTAATTGATTTTGTGAGATTTTGGAACTCAGAGAAAAATCAGAAGATTAAACCTATGTAACGTGAAAATGTTCATGGAACAACTTACAACTTTAAACAATATCATGTTTAATTATCACAAGCCCATTTACTAAATTCACTGTTCAGGCGCCTTTTAGAATTAACGTCTGTGGGTAAGGAAAAAAATCAGCCAGGTAAATTATTCGTGCATGCGCAGATAGAACAAAATCGACATGGCAAATGGCGGTGTTAAGGAATTCTGTTTTTAAACTGCTTTTAACTCAAGGAAGTCAAGAAATGATTTTTGAAAAACTATTTCTATATAAAACACCATTCTACAAGATAATGTCAATCTTTTTGATCCCAAAATAGATCTTAACATATAAAAACTTAAGTGACAGCTCCTCTTGATAAATTTGAAAATATTTTGTCAACGGATATTAATAACTGCGTTCTGAGTGTGAATAAAATATTGAAAATACTTTTGATATTAAGAGTCAAATCGTTATCTAAAGCACCAAGCTTCAGGTATATTCAGTTTCCACCATATTAGCCAAATTGTAGGAACATCAAATTTTTAATAAAAATCACAAAAATATTCGCAATATAAGAAGACATTCAAGCTTTATTGATAAACCTAGAAATCTTAAGAAACACCAGTATAGTATAAGTACTCAAGGCGTCCAAAGTTTTTTCATACATGATGTATTTGTCGCTTGAGTTAAACTAATAATACGATCGTTATTCTTTAAATAGAGAGTAGCTGATCTCGCCTAAAGAACACAAACACTAATTGCTGATGGAAATTTCTTAACTTTGTCCTAAGAAATTTTTACAGTTTTATGAGATTCACGGGAAAGTGTCATCCAATGTTTTTTCTCCCGCACATGTACTTCTTCAAGATGACAACTGTTTTAAAGCTCTCAAAATTTCTCAAAAAATAGTGAGAGGAATTTTTAAAATAAGTACATTATATCAATTCTTAGTTGTCAGCTTTTTTGAAATTACAAGCCTAATCTATTTTTGCCTTTATCACTTTTGTCAATACTTTTGAAGAGTGGTCAGATGACTTAGCGGCATGAAATAGGCTCGATGACCTCTTGTCCGCGGATTAAAGGCCAGGTGTCCACACTATTTATGCCTTTCGTATCCCTTAATCAAAAGTTAGTAGGAACACTATGGTATTTTCATGTTTCTATAAAAAATTGTAGTTCATGCTTGTAGTGAGGGGAAGCATACTGGGAAGGTGAAATCGAGTGATGATGCACTAGGAGTAAATTCCTGTCTCAGTTGAGGTGATTCCTATTGAGCCAACGTCCAACTGATGGATAAGGTAGGGGTGGTGTTCGCCCCAAAATGAGGATGTTTAGTGGGTCTAACTCCCACACTACTGCAGAATAATAAGTCGAAGCTGAGTGTGGGTAAGTTGTGATGATGAATTCCGTTGCCGTGCCTACAACTTTTAATGAACCAATTCTGACCAACTTGGACTTCACAGGCCAATAAACTGTGCCAGAGGTTTAAATTCGTAACTCAAAAAATGCAAATGGTAAAAATTACAGGAGTTTGGGTTAGAGAGTGAATATGGTTAGAATGTTGAGTTTTACCTTTTTATGAAGTGCGTGAAATCATTTGCATTCTTTCATATATAATTTGTTGAAATAGAGTACATAAAATTATTGGAGAAATTTTTAATTTTCACATGGATTAATTTCTATTTTTCGACATTTCTAAAAAACTATTTGAAGGGTAGAAAGTTTTAAATTAAAAATTTGAATATCTAAGAATGTATCTTAAACAGCATATCACTTACGCCTGACTCTGCTGAAGTATTCGATTGGCATTTTTTATGGTAAACTAATTTGATTAAAACCATAAGGGATTATCGGAGTTCTTATATAAAGTTAAAGTCACACAAAGTACTGCTGAAAATGATACATAATGTAGCCTGACAAATTTTTATCTTAATTTATCGTCCACTTATCAAGGAAAATTAGCTAATATAATATCCATTTGTCTCGACTGCGGTTCATATTAAGAACAGAATTATCTTTACCTCATTTCTAAATTAAATTCATGGAAGATTGGTACATTTTTAGATTTATTATTTCTCGTTTTTTTATAAATAAATAATTGAATGAATAAACTAATATTCATTCATTTTAGCGCAAGCGTGGTCGAGTTTCCTCTTTGTGATCACACTGTCGCATGTAATTTCTGCTAACACATATACTATAATGTCTTTTTATGTCTCTTACAATTAACACGTGTAAATTAAAATTATGACAGTATATTGCCCTATTGGACGTAAGAATCATTATAAATTATTTTATTAGAGATTGCTGATATTGTTTTCCATCTCATCATACGTCAAATAAATTATTTGAAGTTAATGTCAAGTGTTAACTAACAGTTCCATTACTATCTGATAAATAGTACCTATTAAATTTTCTGATTTCGATTAACAGTATTGTGGAATAACTTGAAAATGAAGATTCAATCTTACGAATAAAAATTACATGGACTTTATAATTTGTAAAATGTGCAAGAGTCTTTTGGAAAACAGTAATTTGAATGATGAGAGAGTACCGGATACTTTTTTCCTGCGAAAAATGCTATATTAAACCAATTTAGTTTATGCTAAATCTCAGGATATCTCAAATTATTTATGTTGTGTCCTTTAGTATCACACAGAAAAAAAGTAGATGATCGAACTGATAATGAAAAAAGGCTGTATACAGAATCAATGTTACTGACCATATAATGCGGGTGATATTTTTTGCTACAATCGCCTGTGGCGAAATCAATGGAAAAATGTGTGTTTAAGAGATACTTTTTTAATTATGACGTTTTTTAACAATTAGGTTATAGCAGATTACAGAAGTTGTAGTACTGATACTTTAGTTGTGACGGAGTCGAATGTGTCATTATGTTTATGGGGAAAAAATTTTCCCACTGATAATGGGCGAATAAAGTCGTGCATAACACTTTACTTTTTAAATGCCCAACACAAACTACGTGAGTAAACTTTCCACTATGATTTTTCTATAGTAGAAATTTTTGAATATTATTTCTGATCAACTCCAATGAAAAAATCATTGAAAAAAATCCAACTCATTGTGAATATTATAATATTCAATGTAAACTTCTCTTCTTGGTACTTAAAAATCGTATATCATTTTTTGTGAATAATTCAGTAGTTATTAAGCTAAGAAAGGTGCATATGTCTAATCAGTATAGATCACAACAAAATAAACTAGGATAATAATTAGCTACATAACCATATGTGAATCCTAGGTAAATTTTCTTAACATTTAGATACATGCGCAATGCATTAAAAAATATTTTTGTTCTGCTTTAGAGATTTAGTTAATTAAGAAATTTATCGCTTTTACAAAATGTCTTCATTAAATGAAATAAAGTAATAAATAATTTTATTACTTTTATGATTCAATCAAAATTAAATTATCTCACTGCATTTGATCTTCAAAAAAAAATTAATTTTATATTATAAAAATAAATCCTCATAAAAATTTAAAGGTTAATATTCAATTACGCCTCTCCCGTCGGCAAAACATGGTCACCGAATTTTTCTCACGCCAGGTTGTTGTTTAACTCTAAAAATTAATGTATTTGCTTATTATTTCCTCGTGATTTTTTATATAATTTTTCATTAAAAATGTATATAAACCTTTTTAATAACATAATTTAGTTTTTAGATTGTTGTGTATACAACTTTGTACGACTTGGCACGACTTGGAAATTCGGGCGGCTGAAGGAGGTAAATTAGTTACCTATTTATTTTGGATGCAAACGTGAATGTGATGTTGTTGCCGCCATCAATATGACACTTACAAAAAGACGAAGGACATGGTATGGGGAACGATTAATTAACACTACCGCCAACCTCAATAGAAACTCAAATACAGCTTTCCACATTTGCGGCGACGCAAAGTGCAATTTAGGACATTTTCTGCTATGCAAATCCAACGCCCCTTGCCCTATAAAAACATTGTTATTTATTTTGTAATCATTCCTAATTTTTCTCTTTTGTATTACTTACTTCAATTGTTTTGCTTTTTTGTTTGAGAACTACGGACATAACATAGATGTCAAACTGTAATACATATGTCAGTATTATCATACTGAATATTTATTTTCGGATAACGATTATTCATAAAAACCAAAAACATAAAAATAAATTTAAGAAATACCCATATGGGTATTCCTTTCGCAGATTGCCTACATAGAAGTACTATTTTTTCCTTATATATTATTCCGATTTTATTTTATTGTTGTAATATACAAAAATTTTGGCTCGCAAAATGAAATCAGCTTCATATCAATAATTCTTATTTTTACTTATTTTCACACGTTCTAAATTTAGAAAATTATCGTGCGCTTGCGTATAGGCCCATGTCAGTGTTTGTTTTTGATTTGCATGGTGGTTAACATATATTTTTATTACAAAGAAATACTATTTATTGATAAAAGGCTCTAATGATGATAAAAAAATTCGTATAAGTACAAAATTAGGTTAACTATACAAAATATTTATGACACACCGTGTTTATAATTTGTAAAAACATCGCGTAAAGAGATCGATTTTTTAAAAACGTCTGAATTTCAAAAATTCGATATTAATTATGGTAGATTTCAATTTTTAAATCCATATTTATGAAAAGTGCTTAAAATTGTATATCTAAAACCGGTTGGTTCTAAATTCTTGATCATGTACGTTTATCAGTGTTAGTTATCATAGGAATGTGCATTAAAAGGAATTCTTATGTACTATTATTCATTGAAAAAATCGTGTATACTAAAGATATGTATGTTATACATATTTGTATATGTCGATTTTGAAATAATGTGTTATTATGGTATAAATAGATAATGCAGTATCCCAAGTTACCTATGCAATATTGATTGGGTCACCAATCTTTATTAATTATATTATCTTTAGTAATACATAGTATGACTAAAGTGTTGTAAATGAAAATGACCAAATCAATGACCTAACGCGCAGTATGATGAGGAGGAATACTTATATTTGATAACCATGCACAATGAAAAAAGAATTGAATATGCATCCATTAAAAAACACCCGGATTAGCACGGAAGCTCTTTCCTATTGATTTTAAATGAACGACACAGTAATAATAATTTGTAGACTTTGTGCGAATTCGATAATACTTGCATCTCAGAAGTTAATTATATTATATCAAAGCTTTAAAATCAATATAGAATATACGCGCATAAAAAAATGAGCATTTCAATTATGTTCATTTACCACTTAGAGGATATGGTTTGGAAATTAAATCCATTATTCCATCGAAAAATTCTAATCCGGTGATATACTTCGACCAAATCCATAATTCCTTTAGATAAAATTCGATCAAATCTTCTAAAGTACCCTTCATTTTCTTTATAAGTTTATTTTTATGTTGTCCTTACGTTGTTTCTATGGTATTGTGACTTCCATCTTCTGCAACGTATTCTGCGATATGGTTAACTGTTTTATGTACACACCCTTCTTCTGTACGGCGACAGTAGGATTTCTCTTCGTCCGTATAAATCATTTTATTAACACTAACCTTATTTTTTAAAATTGTAGTCAGAGTTTCTCTAGCCCTTTTGTTAACAAAAAAGGCCGTACTTCTTGCCTAATTCAGGTATTATTTTTATTTAAGGTGCATTTACACATATCAAAGATTCACCCTGCATCTTTTCTATTATGGTAACGCTCAGGTTTAACTGAAGCGTATTCAGGAGTTTCATGATAGTTTTCGCTGCTTTGGGCTAATTATGTACAATGTTATATAATTTGGTCAAAATAAACGTAATAATTGTATTTAATACAATTTAATTCCTCATCAATATAAAAAATTATGAATCAGGATCGTGTTTCCGTACGTCACCTTTTAATAAACACTCACGATATTCCATTTTAACATGTAGTCGCGCTTCCTTAATTTCGATCGAATTATTCTCACCACCCATCTGACCTCTCCCTTCAAACGCTTAATTAGATAATTCCCCTAGGAAATTGTACCAATTTATGCACGTGGATTCAGAAATGCCAAAAGCGTAGCAGGTATTTTTTACAGAATGCTCTAGACACCATTGAAATATTATCTGCTTGATAATGCGAATAAATAGTTTTGAGTTCGACCTACCAGTAGAATTATAGTAACCGAAGAATGTGGAGTTCCTTGGCGAAGAGTTTGTTCTACATGATCGTCTAGGGAGAAATTAGTTAAAAAGTTTAGAAGAATGATTTAGTTACATTGAGCATTTATACGTCACAAACAATTCTAGACTCTTACCATAACCAGCTAACTTTAACTTTATTGCCTCAAATAATACTCGAGATCTTTTAGCCAATCTCATAGTTTTGTGACCCCAACAATTATTACACCTATAAGATAGATTTTGGATTAGCTTTTTATTCATTAGATACTCTATAAGCTGCTCAAAATTGCTAATTAATGTATAAAACTCGGTCTGCATATTATATCTATCCATTTTTTCTATATTTGATTAACATTATAGATGTCAGCTTATAAATTGGATTTCGAATAAATTAATTTTATACTCAGAGATTATGACTATTATAGGCAAAAAATATAGGTTAACTATCACACAAACCAAAAACAAATCGGATATGGACCTTTAAACATGTGCAAGATAATTTTCCGAATTTACAACGTGTGAAAATAAGTAAAAATTAGAATTATTGATATGAATCTGTATTTCATTTTGCAAGGTAAAATTTTTGTATATTAAAAAAATAAAATAAAATCTAAATAATATATAAACCACAAACAGTAGATCTATGCGGACCATCTGCGTAAGGAATATCATGGCAACTATGCAGAATCAATAAAAATTTCAGTAGCCGTTAAATTATTAACAAATGATACAAATATAAACCGCGGTATTCAAGCCGTCTAAAACTAGTAAAATGTAGATTTTGGTATCTTAGATCCATCCAGAAATATTTTTTAACAAGTTTTAGATTTTTTATCGATCTCTTGATCATACTTATAACGCTCTATATTGTTTGTGTAATATTTTTATAATAAAAAAATAATATAAAACATAAATCTAAAATAAATAATTATTAACCCTATTAGATTTTTTTCTATCATTCTATCTATCCTAATTGGAAATCACTATATGATTGTATAAAATTTCGATCACACAAGGTGAAATAGTAGACGGAGAATATAAATAAATATTTAGTTAGCATTATAAAATTTTTTTTAATTTTTATGTGAATTTTCAGGTTTCTAGTGTTATTTTTTAATGCTTTTGAAATACTATCGCCGCGATTCGTATCACGCATAGTCATATTTTTTTGCAGTCGCATTTGTAATGTCATGTTGTATAGATAGATGTAAGTTTCTCTTCTAACTAATTTTTAATTTTTGTTTATTTAGAAATGTTTTAAGCATAATTAACAAGTTGATAAGGCAAACAAAAGCAATTAGCGTCGCTATGAAAAATCTGTGAAAAATCGAATGGTGATTAATTGATGATTAACATCCTTAATTATATTACGTATATAGAACGCCTTATTTCAGCCGCCTAAAGTAATAAAAATTACGATTTTATCTGCTTACACCAATCCTACCATTCCAAAATTATACCCGTTTCACATGTAAATTTTTTCTGCTCAGTTGAAAATACCATTATCTCTCTAAAATGTATGTATAATATTCTGCTATTTCCTTCAGTTATATTTATCATTGAAGGAAAATAAATGTTTATTTAGCATAATGGATTTTTTTACTTTCCATCAATCATACATAGAACATTCTGTAATGTGTGTATCAAATTTTCATTACACAGCTCGAAGTAATAAACTGAGAGCAAAACTGATAATTTATTTTGCCTTATCAAATTTTATAATATACTCTTATAAATTTTCAGGTTTCTAGCGTTATTTTTTAATGTTACTGAAATACTATTGCAGCCACTCGTATCACGCATAATCATTGTTTTTTGCAGTCACATTTGTAATGTCGCGTTGTATAGATAGATGTAAGTTTCTCTCCTAACTAATTTTTAATTTTTGTTTATTTAGAAATGTTTTAAGCATAATTAGCAATTTGATAAGGCAAACAAAAGCAATTAGCGTCGCTATGAAAAATCTGTGAAAAATTGAATGGTGGGTAATTGATGATTAACATCCTTAATTATATTACGTATATAGAACGCCCTTTTTCAGCCGCCTAAAGTAATAAAAAATACGATTTTATCTGCTTACACCAATCCTACCATTCCAAAATTATACCAATTTTACATGTAAATTTTTTCTGCTCAGTTGAAAATACCATTATCTCTCTAAAATGTATGTATAATATTCTGCTATTTCCTTCAGTTATATTTATCATTGAAGGAAAATAAATGTTTATTTAGCATAATGGGTTTTTTACTTTCTATCAATCATACATAGAACATTCTGTAATGTGTGTATCAAATTTTCATTACACAGCTCGAAGTAATAAACTGAAAATAAAACTGATAATTTATTTTGCCTTATCAAATTTTATAATATATTCTTGTAAATTTTCAGGTTTCTAGCGTTATTTTTTAATGTTACTGAAATACTATCGCGGCCACTCGTATCACGCATAATCATTGTTTTTTGCAGTCACATTTGTAATGTCGCGTTGTATAGATAGATGTAAGTTTCTCTCCTAACTAGCTAATTTTTAATTTTTGTTTATTTAGAAATGTTTCAAGCATAATTAGCAATTTGATAAAGCAAACAAAAGCAATTAGCGTCGCTATGAAAAATCTGTGAAAAATTGAATGGTGGTTAATTGATGATTAACATCCTTAATTATATTACGTATATAGAACGCCCTTTTTCAGCCGCCTAAAGTAATAAAAAATACGATTTTATCTGCTTACACCAATCCTACCATTCCAAAATTATACCAATTTTACATGTAAATTTTTTCTGCTCAGTTGAAAATACCATTATCTCTCTAAAATGTATGTATAATATTCTGCTATTTCCTTCAGTTATATTTATCATTGAAGGAAAATAAATGTTTATTTAGCATAATGGGTTTTTTACTTTCTATCAATCATACATAGAACATTCTGTAATGTGTGTATCAAATTTTCATTACACAGCTCGAAGTAATAAACTGAAAATAAAACTGATAATTTATTTTGCCTTATCAAATTTTATAATATATTCTTGTAAATTTTCAGGTTTCTAGCGTTATTTTTTAATGTTACTGAAATACTATCGCGGCCACTCGTATCACGCATAATCATTGTTTTTTGCAGTCACATTTGTAATGTCGCGTTGTATAGATAGATGTAAGTTTCTCTCCTAACTAATTTTTAATTTTTGTTGATTTAGAAATGTTTTAAGCATAATTAGCAAGTTGATAGCACCAACAAAAGCAATTAGACATTACGTATTTCTAACGTAGATTGTCCACATAGAAGTACTCTTTATCTTTTATATATTATTCCGATCTTATTTTATTGTTATAATATGCAATTTTTTTAGTTCACGTAGTAAAATGCAGCTTTATATTAACAATTCTAATTTGTACTTATTTTCATTGTAAATGTTGAAAATTATCGTGTGCTTATGTAAAGGTCCATATCAAATTTATTTTTTAGTTTATTTGATAGTTAACCTATATTTTATACCTATAATTGTCATAATCTGTAAGAATATTATTAATTTTTTCTAAATCCAATGTATAAGCTGACACCTTTAATGTTAATAAAATTTAGATAAAATGGATGTATATAACATGAAAGCTGTGTTTTATACAAAAACTACCTACTTGGACAAGTTAATCGTGTATCTAATGAATAAAAGCAAGTCTAAAAACCACCTGAAAAGGTGTTATAATTGTTGAGGTCACAAAACTATGAGATTAGTTAAAACATCTCGGGTATTATCTGAGGTAACTAAGATAGTGTTAGCTGGTTTTGGTGAAAATCAAAAATTTTTTCTGACGTAAAAATGCTCAAAGTAAATAAATTATTATTCTCAAACTCATAACTGAATTTTCCCTAGATGATCATGCAGAATACACTTTTGCTCTAGGAATTCCACATTCTTCGGTTACTTTGATTCTATTGGTAGATCTAACATAAAAACTATACATTCGCATTATCATGAAGATAATATTTCTCTTGTATCTAGAGCGTTCTCTATTTGAGAAATGGCCAGCTCTTGACATTTCTGGATCTACATGCATAAATTGGTATAATTTTCTAAGTACATTTATCTAGTAAAGTGTTTGAAAGGAGAGGTAAGATGGGTGGTGAGAATGTAATCTAAGTTGATGAAGCGTTACAACAAAGTAAGTGAAAATGTCATCTTAGGCGTTTGTTACAAGGTGACGTATGAAAACTGCGATTCTGGTGCAGAATATTTATATGATGAGGAATCAAATATTATTAAATAAAATTATTACGTTTATTTTTACCAAATTATATAACATTTGTACATAATTAGTCCAAAGTAGTGAAAAATATCACGAGACTCCTGAGTTAGCTTCAGTTAGACCTGAGCGTTATCTTAATGGAAAAGATTAATGATTTATCTCTGGTATCTGTAAAAGCACTATAAATTAAAATAATACCAGAACTAGGCAAAAAGTGTGGCTTCTTGGGTGTTAACAAAAAGGACAAAGAAACTCTGACTACAATTATAAAAAATGAGGTCAATATTGGTCCAACCATTTATACAGACGAATGTCAATCCTACTGTTGTCTTACAGTAGAAGGTTATGTACATAAAACAGTCATCTGTAGCGTATTCTACGATACAGATGATGGAAGTCACATCAATAACATAGAAACGACACAAGGCAACTTTAAAATAAACTTATTAAGATGAAAATTACTTCAGAAGATTTGTTTGATTTCCATTTGAAGGAATTTTGTATTTGGTCGAAGTAGAAAACTGTAATAATGGACCTAATTTCCGAACCATATTCTCTAAGTCGTTAATGAATTTAATTGAAATTTATTTTTGTTTTATGCGCTTACATTTCATATTGAATTTAAAGATTCGATATAATATAATAAAATATTAATAATTTATGGGATGCAGACATTGTGAAATTCGCACAAAGTCTACACACTAGAAAACTAATTATTATTACTGTGTCATTCATTTAAAATCAGTGAGAATGAGTAAATCTCCTACCATGCTAATTCAGCTGTTTTTAATGGATGCATATTTAATTCTTATTTCATTGTGCATGGTTATCAAATTTTAGTTTTCCTCCTCGTCATACTGCGCGTTAGTTCATTGATTTAATAACTTTCCTTAAAAATACCACCCCCTACCATATATTACTGAAGATAATACAATAAATAAAATTCGCTACTTATACATATATGTATATGTATAAGTAGCATGGGATACTGCGTTATCTATTTATACCATAATAATACATTATTTCGTAATCAAGATAAACAAATATGTATAATATATATATTCTTAGTAGAAAAAAATATTTCAGTGAATAATAGTATATATAAATTCCTTTTAATGCGCATTATTATTATGACTAACACTGATAATCTTATATGAGGAAGAATTTAGAACCAAAATTTTTAGATATACAATTTTAAGTACTTTTAATAAATATAGAACTAAAAAAATGAAATCTAGCATAATTATTAACAAATTAAATTCAGACGTTTTAAAAAATTGATCTCTTCGAGAAATGTACTTACATATTAAAAAAACACTATGTATCATGATGTTGTGTATAGTTTAACTAATTTCGTAATTATGCGAGTTTTTTTATCATAATTGGAAAATTTATTTAATAAATAGTATTTCTTTTTAAGTAAAATATTATTTAGCTATTAAATTAACCAAAAACAACACCTGATATTGAATTTTACGCGTGCGCATGATAATAAAAAAAATAGATCAAGTGGAAACATTTAAATATTAGAATTATTGGCATGAAGCTGTATTTCATTTTGCGTGCTAAAATTTTTGTATATTACAACAATAAAATAAAATCAGAATAATATATAAAGAAAAAATAGTATTTTTATGTGGGCCACCTGCGAAAGGAATACCCACATGTATATATACATCAGATGTTTTATGCAATTAAAAATGTCCAAAAGAACAGAATTTGTACGAATTCTTCTAACATGCACATGTTCTGGCTGTTGGAAGATTAATTTTTCGGAAAAAATATATTAAATCTTTTTGGTGATTTGTGATCAACGATTGTTACAGACGGGGGAAGAATTTAATACTAAGAAAATTTTAGATACTGCAGATAAATAAGCACAATTTTTTTAAGTCGAGCGATAAAATTCCCAACTTTAAATTACACGCACGCAGATAAATAAAATAAGAATATTCTACTTTAATATGAAAAAAAATTATTTAATACAAAATCACTTTTTACGGCTAAAAAGGTCCAAAAATCTCTTCTTCGATTTAGTATTTAGTGACTTGGTTCTACATACAACATTTTCAGTGCGGAGTAAGGTTAGACTAGCTCTTGAACTTGAAGATTCATTCACAATATTGTTATAATCCTCCGTAGTGTGATTTGCTTCTGTGTTTGCTGATAAAATAGGGCGACTATGATTGTAAGATATTTCTTCATCGGTAGCAGTAGAATCAGTAATTATCCGAATTTGAGTTGTTGGAGTGGTAATATCTGGATTTGAAACAATAAAATTATTTTTGTCACTGTATGAAGACATAGTGTCCACTGAAGGCTTATCTACAATAAATTTATTATAAATAATAATGCTGAAAAACTTACCATTAGTTTTTGTAAATGAGGTAGTAGATTCAGTATTTAAGCAAATGGCAGAATTCACTTTAATCTTAAAGTTTTTTGTAAATAGATATGAAAAATTATTTCACATTAATAAAATACTTCATTTACTGGTTCATTACTAACTTCGTTATTTGTTGCTAATTCGGCCAGAGAGTGTAGACAAGGAGATATATTACGATTAAATGAGCGCCCTTTAGGATGATATTTTGAATAGGGCTCGCTTTTGTGCAGTTTAGTTCCAACACACCGTATTCGAGAGTTTTTATTAAATGGACTATAAGAATTGTCCATATGATTCATATTTGGTGATAAATTATTAAATTTTAGAAAATTATTATTATTATTATTATTAGATGGCTATTAATTAAAATTATTGTTAAAAAAATTAATAGTGTTATTGAATAATAGAAATTACTCTTTGGGAAATCATCTTCTTACGGGGTTGCCTTAATGAATGAGACTTTTGTATAGATGCACATTGTACGGAAACATCTTCCATTGAGATAGATATTTCATGATATATATTTTCGTTTTTGGATAAATTGTTATATTCGGCAAAATTTTTATTTAAATTACTACTATTTTCGTTGTATTTATTTAGTTCACTATTAAGATGTATAAACTATTAGTGTATTAGAGATAGTTTATTACTCTTTTATAGTAGAATCCTCCACTACCAGTGTATAATTAACTGTGTCTGGACTAACAGCTTTTCTGAAAGCATCATTAGCAATAAGATGATATGCAGCTGATATGAAATCACATTTTTTATTAATTAATGATCTATATACATATATCATAAAAACAAAGCTAGTACGAATAATTTATATATATCATTAAAAAGTAGTATATAATACTATCCACTATTAAAAATTAACATTTTCAACGCTTATAATAAATTTATTAAATGATATAGCAATTGATATTATGTGTATATGAATTTATTTACTAAAATATGAAAATTATTACTCTAAAAAAAGAATTCAAAAAATTATGTATGAATTGATAGTTTTAATGTGATGAAATTAAGAATAAGATATACCATGTGTGTTGGTTATATATAAATATTAATAGTAGATTTAATTGTATTAATTTTTTAAGTAAAAACTACATAACTTTTTGTATAAATATATACATAATTAGGACGATAAAATTGTCATAGGTGTAATTTTATACAACAAAGCTTTAGTGATAATGGAAGGATTATTAATATAACTACAGAGTTGCTTAGCATTCGATATGATGTTATTTTACTCTACAATAATTTAAATAAACTTTACAATGAAATATTTCAATATGATGTTTGTAGAATTTGAAAAAATCTTTAAATGACCTCATTCTGTTAGTAGAAGTCCTAACTACAAAGAAAATTTAAGAACAACAAAGAAGTGAGGAGTTATTTAGTATTCCTTTGAAAATATGCAAGTATAATATATATGGCGTGGTAATTTTTACTTATTTTAAATTGCTACTTTTACATATAATTTTAAAATCTGTAATAGATTGCCAATAAACATTTTTAGTAGCTCTTTACAATTTCTAAAAGCGAGTATAATTCTATATTTGAAGAATTCTAGATATTAAAATTATGCCTTACTATATTGCTGATAATTCAAGCAAAGATAGCTTTATTTTTCAGAACATAATCTAATAAAGCATTAATTTATAATTTTTTAATTTTCCAAAGATTTTCTTATAGCATCGAAGATAAATTATACTGTTTAACTTAAAATTTATATTTTCCTCAAAATATCGCTATAATCTGAGTTAAGAACTTAAATACATGATCGCTAACCCCATAAATACTTTTTAACATATCAAAGAATTTTGATAAATTCTAAATCATACATAGAGTAAGATCAGCAAATATTATCTTTAATACTGAAATTCATAATAAATGACTGTAGAAAAACTATAAATAAATTTCAAAATATTTGATAATAGTCATCGATTGAAAAATTAGCTAATTTATGAAAAAAGTATTAGAAAAAAGCAATTAATAAAGTTGTAGTTAAACATTACTAAATTTTGAATATCATTTAAAAATCGCAGCTAATTCTAAAATCTGTCACCGAGGCCATTTGAATGTGCACCAAAAAATATCTAAGCTTAGGTTCTTTTAGATTAACAATTAAATCTTGAGAGTCATTCTTTTAATATCAAAAATTCCCTCAATATTGTATATTGTAGTCCTTATGAGAAGAGTTCTCAATTTGACGATGAAAAACATCAAAGATATAAGTACCATCTCATTTCATAAAGATATTTTAATATTTTATACTATTACAGACGATTAAAATAATCTTCTATTTATAAGTCTACAATCAAAATCTTCAATTAATTGCAAAAATAACAAGGAAAAAACTCAGCCGGAGAAGAAAACTTGACAGTGCATGTGCAACCAAACAATAGTCGGCATGTCACATGGTAACATCAATATCAATATCAATATCAATACCAATGGACTCGATTTTAAATTGCTTTACACTCAACGAAATCATTTTTTTATTTTTTTATAAAATCTATTTCTATTCATAGCAACACTCTACAAAAAAATATTAATATTGGAGATGCTAAAATAGATCTAATTCAGCCAGGCTGAAAACATTTCCTCTTAGTAAACTAGAAAGTACTATTTCAAAAGATAATCCTAATATCATTTTGAGTGAAAATGATACATCGAAAACACTTTTTATAAAAATCAAAACTTTAGCTGAAAATACACACACATTAGGTATATTCAATTGCAACTACTTCAACAAAATTGTGCCAACTCCCAATTTAAAATAAAAATCACAAAAATATTCGCATAATAAGAAAAAGAAATTGAATCATTATTGATAGTAAAAAAAATCTGTGTTTATATCCAGATAAATACTCTTCGTGATAATAGTTTTTGCTTACTTGTTACTGATGTTGAAACCTTTAACAGAATTATCATTCTTGCACTAGATAGTAACTTATCCCATCTTTCTTCGCAGCCACACTAATTGCTGACAAGAAATTTTATGCTCGACCTAATAAATTTTTACAATCGTACGCTATTCTTTGGAAAGTGACATCCGAAGTTTTTCCTCTTGCAAATATACTCCTTAAAAAAAGAGTCGATTTTCTTAAAGAAAATAATGAGATAAGTTTTCTAAAATACACTATTGTTGATTTTGAGTTATCACCTTTTAAAAAAGCAACAAAATGAGCTATTTTTGTCTTTTATACTTTGGTCATTGCTTATGGAGATGATTACAAGAGCTTGGATTAAAAAGAGAATATTGTAATAATGTTAAGTTTCGTCTTTTTGTGAAATGTGTAAAACCATTGAGGTTTGTCACTGTAGAATTTTTTGAAAAAAAAATTATTGAAGAAATCCTTAACATTCGCCAGGATTAATTTCCATTTTTTCAATATTTCTGAAAAAACTATTTGAAGGGTAAAAAGTACCAAATTCAAAATTGGAATGCCCACAAAAGTATCTTGGACAACATACCACTTAAATTTAACTCTGCCGGATTATTCAATCAACATTTTTACGGTAAATTTGACCAAAGTCATATGGAACTATCAACATTCTTTGACAAGTTTAAATTGTAAAATGTTGTTGTGTCTACGAGTTCTCACGACTTGTCACGATGGCGACTAAAGGAGATATATTTAAAAAAGATTTACTTCCCAAGCCAACCTGAGTGGAGCTTTCATGCCACAATCAATATATCGGAGACAAAGGAACTAAGAACTTGGTGTGTTTAATTATTAAGATGTACCGCTGCCCCACCTCTACAGGTGTCAAGAACAGGTATCCATAAATGCGGCAGCGCAATAGCTCAAATTGAAGACCTGACCAACAACCAAATTCATCTATTCTTACCCTATAAAAACTCTATCACTTATTTTGTATTTCATTCCTAATTTTTGCTATTGTACTATTCAATTCAATTGTTTTCCTTTTTTTGGTTTTAAAACTACGGATACAACAAAGGTAATGTATGAAACGATATAGAGTGCAACCTATATCAATGTATTATTATAATTCGTCATCCTTCAACAATTCAACGAAAATTGGTTGATATAAAATCTATTTGCCTTAATTACAGTTCATATTACGAACTGAATTACCTTAATCTTATTGCCAAACTTTATTAATTAATGATGGAAGAAAAGCGTGTTTTGAAATTTTATTTATTAATTTGTCACTTTTATGTACAGATAGCGGGAAAGATACATTGTCATTTTTTCTGCGCACACATTATAGACTCCTCTCTTTACGATCCATAAGGATTGGTATATTTGATAATCCACTAAATTATTTATTAGTGGATAATAAAAATCATCCATTAATGAAAAAAAATTAAAATTGATTTTGATAATTGCGCGATTTGATTTAATTATATTTTCTAATGCTATTTAATAATATATGCCTCCATATTGAAGACCGCTATAGCTACTGAATTTTTTAAGTGATCATATATTTTAACTCCTAGTAGCAGTAAACAATGGGGATGTGACTGGATAATCTGGCGCATGTCCCTAAGTACAACTTTAGAAAGGAAGAATTAAGTCTATGATAATAACTGCGTTCAACTTTTTTTCAATAATTCTTAAAGATATTTGGAGTAATTTGCTTTATTTGAAAGGAATGGTCAAATCCTATTACGTGAAAGCCATAAATATTAATGCGCATAATAATAAATATTAATGCGTATAATATTAAATTTTTTATCAGTTATATTCCTATTATGTGATTATTCAGGATACAGGGAAAAATATCTACTGTTGATAGTACAAAAGAATACGTTAAAAGAATAGAAAATTCGATAAAGAATAAATCAGATGTTTTAAATAAAGTTAAAATAACACGATTTCAAATCGGAAGGAATCCTTTTTTGAAAATTAACGAATGAAGCTTTCTGTCATCGTCCTTTTCTATACCTATAGTCAAAAAAGTAACCACAGTCGATCATGACATGGAGAAGGGTTTTGCTTATTCAGAGCAAACATGTACAGACTGGTCTATATTTTGCCGCGATATCAGTCATCGGTGCATTTATCGGGGTGTATTTTCAACTATTTGTGGACACGGAATCGTAGTCGAAATCGATAAAAGTGTCATTATCGGAAGAAATACGACAGAGGGAGGGTCCTTAGAGCAAGAAAGCGTCTCAACAACGGATCAAAAAAGCTTTTCATTGAACTTGTTGATGATCGGAGTGAAATTACACTGACCAGATTCATCAAACGCAGGATTGAATCAGGTTCAATAATCCACTCGGGTGGATAGAAGGCATATAATAATTTTAAAAGTTGTGGTTTTGAGCAGCATGTCGTTATACATGTTTGAAATTTCATCGTGAAAATTACAATGTTCACACACAGAACGTGGAGAATGTTTGGAGGGTGCTAAAGCAATTCTTAAAAAAAAGAAACGAATACTATATACTCGTGATTCAAGTATATAACTAAATTTTTACTTCATTGGCGCAAAGAGGATGTATACAAAAAATTGATTATTAATTATAATTAAAAAATTACAAAAATTTTTCTAGAATTAAATTACAGTTTTTGTTATTTTGAGCAAGCGCAAACACGACGTGCCTATACTAGGATTTTTGAAAATATTTCTTAAAAATAACGCTTGTGCTATAATTTGGTAATAGCATCCATATTTTTATTTCACATAAGATAATTCAAACCGTTTGTGTTTAAATTATGTACGTACGTTCAGCAATTATTTAATGCACTTGATGTGTTAGATGTTTTCTAGAGAAAACAAATAATTTCTAATTCGTGTCGTGTCGTGTATACAATAATACGTTAGTCGGATATAACTCAGTATTTTAATTAAAAAAATCGCACATTTCAATTATTAAATAGTAATAATTGAAATTTAGTGTGTTGGATAAATTTATATAATTTAATTGAATTCAAAAAATAACTAAATGATAGCCATAAGATATAAAAAAATCATCAGATATATATTCTAGAATTTTTTAAGATTGTTTCTTAATCATGAAAAATAATAAAGACAATATTAAGGAGGATTCAGAAGTTTAATTCAATTTTTATAAATTTATATTAATAAAAATTTGATTTATACATATAAATTACTTTAATACATCTAATGGTGTAGCTATTTTATGTTGAACTATTTCTGAGATAGCATACTGATGCAATATTTTACTAATTTTTAATGTTTTGCCTTGTAATGCTTTCAAATTTTCTGATTCATCTTCATAAAATGAACTCATAAAAATATCATTCAATGAAAGACGATCTTCTGGTTTACGTACCAACATTTTACCAACTAAGCTAAAGTAGTATAAATAAAAAAATAAAGAAAATTAAAAATATCAACTGAGTAAAAAAAAATAAATTTACTCTTTTGCTTCTTTAGATACAAACGATGGTAAATTATATTTACAATCTAAAACCATAGTCAACATTTCACTTTGATTAACATGATGAAAAGGAATTTGTCCAGCTAGCATTATGACTAATATAACACCAACACTCCATATATCTGA
>NW_027255173.1:0-10000 GCF_042242105.1 Pempheris klunzingeri
TATACGTTTCCAACACTGTAGGTGGACAAAATAACAGGAACACCTTATAAGTCAACTGCCATAATGACCTGATCTAAAAGGTTAAACTCTGGTATTTTTAAATCCAGGCCCTATTTTTTAAAACATATTTTGAACTGATCCAGTGGATCACCTCAGCCAGCAGCTGTGACACGGGTGGTTTAACCATAAACAGCAAACACACCAGACTACATTCCCTAAAACAGGGATTTAAGCCAAGAGTTGTTTGTCTATCACTGCCCCGATCAGTTAGTTTGTTTAGATTATTGTGCCACTCTGGTGTTTTAAAGGGTTAATTGGATCCAACACAGTATTTGTGAAACACACAATAACACAAACAAACTAACAGATCAAGGCAGCGGGAGACCAGAAGCTCCTGTGTTCTTGTGAGGTAAAATTACTGTTTTTGTCAATGGAGTCTGGTGTCTTTGAAGAGAACGATGGAACAGCTGTTGCCATGACACTAAAAACCTGTGCAGGCCGATTTGCTTCCATACAGATCAGGGGTGTTTCTGTTATTCTGCCCAGCCTCTGTAGGTACGTTACCTGCTCTGTAGGGGTCGTGTCTCGTGTCCTGCCAGTCGACCTCGTCCTCCGAGCTGTCGCTGTCTTCATACGGATGGACCATGCGGTAGTTCTCAAAGGAGATAGACACTGGACACGGACATCACGACTGACG
Source organism: Pempheris klunzingeri (assembly GCF_042242105.1). Taxonomy (NCBI): domain Eukaryota; kingdom Metazoa; phylum Chordata; class Actinopteri; order Acropomatiformes; family Pempheridae; genus Pempheris; species Pempheris klunzingeri. The sequence continues at coordinate 698 of NW_027255173.1, forward strand.
TTACACACACTTTAAATCACTCAGGAGGGTTTTAATGTGCGTCGGACCGTTGTGCTCGTACCTTTGCTGTCTCCGTTGAACTTCCTCTCCTCCCGGCGGAGCTGATCGTCGCACTCGCGGTCAAACTGCATCTGCAGCATCTGTGCGAGCATCAGGTCACTGGTGGTGTCGGAAACCTCGTCGCACAGCAGCAGATCTGCTCCGGAGCTGAAACACACACCCAGAGAGGACGTCTCACTTCTGCCAACTTTCACTTTAAGAAACCATTTCACACCAAACACAGAGAGAACAAAGAGACAAACAAACAGCTTTCTGAGTTGATTATTTAGACGTTTATTTAGTTCGGTCTGCGTGTGGAACCTGGTAAATCCATGTGGTCTCTCTCTGCCTCAAAGACCAACATGAAACCATCACGGCAACAGATATGAATCCCCCCTCCAACTGTTTTTTATCTTTTACATGCAACTGTAATGTTTCTGTGTCTTGTTTCTATTGTGTTTTATGTCTCTGTAAAGCTCTCTGAACTGTCTGAATGGTGCGATAGAAATACATTTGCCTATCAACCCTTTTCTCACTCATTCTGCTTTAGTGACTTCTGGAACCTTCTAGCTGAGGTTGGACACATTTTAGGGACATGAAGAAGAAGAAGGTCCTCCAAGAAACGACGTCACCAGAAGAAGAAGCAGCGGCGAGGACGCAGAAGGCCACCAGGGGACCACGCGGCCTGTTTGATCCCGTTAGAAACACATTTAAAGCAGCAGAAGAAGAAGAAACACGGCCTGTTTGATCCCGTTAGAAACACATTTAAAGCAGCAGAAGAAGAAGAAACGCGGCCTGTTTGATCCAGTTAGAAACACATTTAAAGCAGCAGAAGAAGAAGAAACGCGGCCTGTTTGATCCCGTTAGAAACACATTTAAAGCAGCAGAAGAAGAAGAAACACGGCCTGTTTGATCCCGTTAGAAACACATTTAAAGCAGCAGAAGAAGAAGAAACGCGGCCTGTTTGATCCAGTTAGAAACACATTTAAAGCAGCAGAAGAAGAAGAAACGCGGCCTGTTTGATCCCGTTAGAAACACATTTAAAGCAGCAGCAGAAGAAACGCGGCCTGTTTGATCCCGTTAGAAACACATTTAAAGCAGCAGCAGAAGAAACGCGGCCTGTTTGATCCCGTTAGAAACACATTTAAAGCAGCAGAAGAAGAAGAAACGCGGCCTGTTTGATCCCGTTAGAAACACATTTAAAGCAGCAGAAGAAGAAGAAACGCGGCCTGTTTGATCCCGTTAGAAACACATTTAAAGCAGCAGAAGAAGAAACGCGGCCCGTTTGATCCCGTTAGAAACACATTTAAAGCAGCAGAAGAAGAAAAGCGGCCCGTTTGATCCCGTTAGAAACACATTTAAAGCAGCAGAAGAAGAAAAGCGGCCCGTTTGATCCTGTTAGAAGCTCCAACATCAGTTTAACGACCAAACTAGCAGGAGAAACTCTCCTGATGCAGAGAGGAGGATTGTCAGAGCAACTTCACAGTGGTGCCACACAGGTGGGTCACACACACACACACACACACACACACAGGTAAAGCAGGTGGAACGTACTCGGCAAGTGTGGGGAAGGCCTGGTTCTCCTCCTCCAGCTGTCTGGCCAGCTGCTCGCTCATCACATCAGTCAGCGAACAGGCCGGAGCCGCCGGGGCCACCGACCCCCACGGGCTCTGGAAGAACAACCACACACACACACTTCAAATGAGTCCACAGTTTGACATCAGGAGCCACTTCATTAGGTTTTCATCAATAAATCCTCCCTTCATGTCATGATTGAGTCCAACACATGCATATCGATGAGGGAAGAACAAATCATAGAAACACCTCCCATTTAAACACATTATGATTCAACAACCTGCAGCCTGAGAGAGAGAGAAAAACAGCAAAACATTTATTTGATTAATCAGTTAGTAGTTTGATCTATAAAATGTCAAAAAGTGGGAAAAAAAGGACAAACATGACGTCATAAAACTTCTCATTTTGTCCAAACTATGGTCCAAGATACTCTGTTTACAGTTCATTTAAGACTAAAATAAAAAGCAAATCCCCTCAATTGAGAAGCTGAAACAAGAGAATGACATGAAAACTGTAATTATTCAACGATTATTGACATATTTTCCACTAAATGTCCTGCAGATCAGCGTACGGATGAACTGAAAAATCACTCCTGCTCTAATTTGGTGTGTCTAACAAACTTACCCATTAAATTAATAATGAAAAAGCAGAATAAAGTGTACAGATTAAGAAGAGGAGAGGTTATTCTGTGGTTTTATGGCACTGGTGAGTCATTACACCTGTAGGAGAGGACATGTTCAGACATGTTTCCTCACGTGTCTTCACATCATTCAGGGGATAAATTATTCTGAGTTTCCACATGTGTCTGTTTACATAAAATAAAAATGTACCCATGGCGACAATAAGCAACAGTGTGATGGTTTATACACTTAAATGGTTAAAAATCCACTTTAATCACTAATTATTCACATAATATTTACACACACATTTATTGTTAAGCAGCACTGCTAATGTTATCGAAGCTTATTTACATGTTTAACTTCCATGTTTTAACACCAAAATGTCTCCACCCAGGTTCACCGACAGCTGCTGACTGGTCTGTCCGCCCACAGCGAGCCTACTTCGGCCTTTTATGGAGAGAACCGCCGGGGAGGCCATGTTGGATAACAGCTAGCAGGCTAATGCTAACTTAGCTTCGTGACGCTAAACAACACCTGAAGAACACGGCCAGGTGTGCGGGCGTCTTACCTTTGGCGTCTCTGCTGCGACTCCTGTTTGATCCATGATTAGATTATCGATTAGTCGATTCCTTCCCCTGAAGAGTGAATGGTGGTTGTAGCCGTTGAGCTAACGTTAGCGCGCACTGAGGGCAGATTTGGCGACTAAAATGTCCCGAAAATGAGACAAACAACGAGGTTCCGCGGTGTGACACGTTCAGAGAACTGTTGTATAAACTTCGGTGGGTATAAAAAGATGATTTAGGAGTTGGTATCGAAGGTTTTTTTGGATGTTTTAAAGGTTGAAACGAGGCAGAGACGCTTCAGTGAGTAGTTTCTCAGCTGAGTGGACCTTGGCTCAAGCGGAAGTACGTCACATGCTTACGCACAGGATAACGTACACCTTCACAATAAAAGCCCTCACGCTGTTATCAGTAGGTATTTTAATTTAAGCTTTTGTATTTTACATCACAGTAAACTGTGAATATTTTCCACTGTTAAATGGACAAAACAAGACATTTGAAGACGTCATATTCATATAAACTTATTCATTAATAAATTGTGAGAATAATGAACACATGCATTTATGCTGAAAAAAGTCCTGGATGTAAATTACAATAAATAATACATAATAATCAATAATTTTGATAAATAATGAACACTTTCATGGTGATATAACAGCATTTAAACAAAAATAGACACATTTATCACACATACTGGAAGGTTCACATACATTTAGTAGAAAAAAATGCTGTTATATAATGTAGAATTAGCTCTGCTATTAATATTAATATTATTATTTCTGTTGTTAGGAGCAGTAATGTTAATACTAATAGTAGTTTATTGTAAGATAAGCTTCGATTGATTGTGATTAGGAAAGATAATTAGAAGTCAATAAAAGAAAAAAATAGCCTACATATGCATAGAAGCGCGTACCCGCGTGCGCGCACCAGCCACAGCGTGCACGCGCACAACCTACAATCTGTCCAGGTTGACTCGTGAACGCGCGTGGCCGTCAGCTGCTGTCACAGCGTCCAGGTGCGTGCAGCCAGACGGCGTGAGCACGAGCACGACCGGAAGCCAGGGCAGAGGCCTTCAAAATAAAAGCACGGGGCAAGCGTGTTGGACCACACGAAGACTACTTGTTGTTCAGGTGAAAAATAAATCTGGTGCAAATAAAGAAGGTTTATTTTAGTGCCGTTATGAGAAGCTGATTGATAATAATCAATTAACTGACAACAACAACTCTGATGAATAATCTAAAAGATTAAATAAATGAGTGTTTTTTTGGTTTTATGACATAAATCAACATGTTCGATCTTTGATCTGTTGTTTATTCAGATGATTACAACCTATAACATTATTAGTATAATAACAAATAGTTTTTTTTGTTTATTTAAACCAATAAAACATAAATAACTAATTCCAAATAACCTCTATTAATGACAATGTTTTACATTTGTTCCGTTAATATTTCTAATATTTGTTTAACACATCTGTCTCTGTGATGTGTGTCCTTTAATTATATACACTATATCAATAATATATCACTACATATTGTGTATATATAAAATATACATACATACATTATATATCTGTGTATTACATTATTTTATTTATATCTATATCATATATTTTTATGATATATTACTATCTATCTATCTATCTATCTATCTATCTATCTATCTATCTATCTATCTATCTATCTATCTATCTATCTATCTATCTATCTGTCCAGTGAGTGTATTTTCCTGTGAAAGAGGTGACCGGAAGTCTGGCACTTTATTTTGGTGACTTGCGGGCATCGGAGCATCCTGACGTCTTCTCGGAGCACAAAGTGAAAACGCATCGTCCTCCTCCCGCGTTATGATGCCCGCACGGATCCGCAAGGGCACACTTTAACCCCCCGACGCCTTCAGGGACGTTTGTCTTTTATTTCCGGCCGCTTGCTCGTTTTTTATTTTCTTGTTTTTGCCTAAATTTTTGGGCGCAGGAGCTCTTTGTGTGTCCGGATACCGATGGCCACCTCCGCCACCGTCCCCAGCATCAGCACCACCGGAGGGCCGGCGGGCCAGCCAGGACGGCCGGGCTGCAACCAGCACACCTAGCGGGTCGCTTCAGTGTGAGTGGTCCCACCTCATTCCACCTTAAATAATAATGATAAAAAATAAAATAAAAATCCACCTTAAGAGAATAAGACATTAAAAAAAACACCCACCAGCCTGCACCTTCATCCCGCTCACTTCTGGAGGAGGATGCTCTCACAGCTTTACCTCCTTGTGAGGACATCTGATGATCTCACACACACACACACACACACACACACACACACACACACACACACACACACACACACACACACACACACACACACACTTTACCCTTAAACTGTCAGTTTTTAGGTCAATCTGAGAGACTTTATGTTAAATTTTAACATTTTTTTCCTTCAGTTTGAGCCACAGCAGTTTTTATTCACCTTTTTTTGAATTTAATATCAGAGCTGGAGATTTAAATTACAGCCCTGTGGGACCTTTGAGTGTCTCTCTCTCTCTCTCTCTCTCTCACACACACACACACACACACACACACACTGGACTACATTACTGTTAATGGGTATGGAAAGCCAAAGGGGTCATAATTAATCTAATCCCCCCCCCCATTGACTTTATAAAAGAGTTTATAAAAAAAAAGTCTTAAACCTGCATTCTTTCTGATGTCCAGCAGGGGGCGACTCCACTGGATGTCTGAATATGAATGTGATCAATCAGTTTATTGGTAATCACATATCATTGATTAGAAATGACACTGAGCTGGTAGTTTATTAGGAAAGCAGAAATCTATTACTAAACACTAAACACTCCTTGTTTCTAAAAACGGTCGTTTTCTTAATGAAGTTCTGTATTGAGGGTAGAAAAGTGCAGATAGTATTAATGTGTTGAAGAAGGTGAAGTTAATGGAGAACTATTTTCATTTTCATTTTGGCTTCAGCCTCTTTAAAAAATAAAATCAAGAATTTGCTTCTTTTTAAATGTTTTGTATAATTTTAAACTGTAAACCTTTAATGGTTCAGCACAGCAGGATGTTCATTTAGTAAATTATGGTCCCATTTAGAGGAAGATACACCAGGAAGAGGGGGCGGGGCTTTAGGGCGAGGCTAACGGCTCACTGACCAATCAGAGGCGGGTCCTGTCTAAACCTAACCAATCAAAGACGTCACGTCTGGTTCCAAAACCAAGATGGCGGCGACCGAAATTCCAAACAAACTGACTTCATCAAGCTGCAGTAGCCCAAAGCTAGTTAGCACGTAAGCTAACACCAACAACCTATCAATGTGTCGCTGAAGAACAACCAACCACGACGTACGACTGCCTTGTGAACGGCCAATCAGAGGTGACTTTTGAAGCATGGATGTCACATTTGGCTCCAAAAAAAACAAGATGGCGGCGCCCGTGATGTTGTACTCAAGGCTAACCAACAGGTGGCACCACGGCGGCTATGTCCACTTCTTATATACAGTCGATGTTTTAAGTAGTGTTTATTTGTTTGCTCTTTATAGAACAACTAAATATGAACAATTCCACACTTAAATACTGTGTGTTTTTATGTTTTTATGATATAAATTGATTATTTATTAGCTGTAAGTGTAGAAGAGCGTTTATGACTCCAAAGTCCAGGAGGAAAAAAATAAATGGGGACAAATTGTGACCCTTTTGGCTTTCCGTATGTGTGAGCGGCAGATGGGGTGGGGGTGGTGGGGTTACAGTGGGTGTGCAGGGGGTCACCTGAGGCACCGACCCCCACTTCAGATGGAGATAAAAGAACAGTTATTGATCCTGAAATTGATCAGTCTGAGAACAGATGCTCAGCGTCTGTAAAAGACCCGTTACAGGAACAAATACATTCAAATATAATAAAATGTACTAAATACTTTACAGCTGCAACAATTAGTTGATTAACTCACTAGTTGTTAACTACTTCAATAATTGATTAATCCATTTTAGTCATTAATTTTAAGAATAAAAGTCTAAATTCTCTGATTTCAGCTTCTTAAATGTGAATATTTTTATTTAATCATTTACTGGAACAAACTTCTACAGCATAATAACATTCAGCACACAACTATGTATTTTATTACGCTATAAATGAAACTGATCACTATTATCGTGTAATTTATTCCTGGTAATTATTTTAAATATCCTGATTATTTATTACTATGAATTATAGTAATTTCTTAACAACTACGTTTCTTTAACTTATTAAAATTGAAATATTCAACTTCATTAAATGTAGAGACAAACACAAATAACTAAATTTATTCTGAGGCGACTGAAAATACTTGTTTCTAAATGGTTGGCAGGAGTCTGCAAACAAAATACTGAGTTTAACCACCGTTAGCATACTGACAGCTACCATTAGCATACTGACAGCTACCTGTTAGCATACTGACAGCTACCATTAGCATACTGACAGCTACCTGTTAGCATACTGACAGCTACCATTAGCATACTGACAGCTGCCATTAGCATACTGACAGCTACCTGTTAGCATACTGACAGCTACCATTAGCATACTGACAGCTACCATTAGCATACTGACAGCTACCTGTTAGCATACTGACAGCTACCATTAGCATACTGACAGCTACCTGTTAGCATACTGACAGCTAACTGTTATCATACTGACAGCTAAGTAGTAGCACACTGACAGCTACCATTAGCATACTGACAGCTACCTGTTAGCATACTGACGGCTAACTGTTATCATACTGACAGCTAACTAGTAGCACACTGACAGCTACCATTAGCATACTGACAGCTAACTAGTAGCACACTGACAGCTACCATTAGCATACTGACAGCTAACTGTTAGCATACTGACAGCTACCTTTAGCACACTGACAGCTACCATTAGCATACTGACAGCTACCATTAGCACACTGACAGCTACCATTAGCATACTGACAGCTAAACTTTAACATACTGACAGCTAACTGTTAGCATATTGACAGCTAACATTAGAATACTGAGTGATAGCTTACTAAAAGCTAACATTAACACACTAACTATTAGGATACAGACAGCTAACCATTAGCATACTGAGAGTTAGCTTACTGACAGCTAACTGTTAGCATACTGAGAGGTTCTGTGACAAAGAGCTGCCCTTGGTCAAAATGAGTGCTGAAAAGTAAAATGTTATAATAATAATAATAATAATTATTATTATTTTAATCATTATTGTGATTATTGGAACTGTTTTGTAATAAAACGGGTGTTTTTGTGTTTCATGCTCCTAAACTCTTCATGTGTCCTCTCTCCAGGCTGAGGAGGCCCACATCAGACCGAGCTGCCTTAACCGACCTCTGACCTTTCTCTGACGCAGCGCTCATCGTCATCATCGTCGTTGTCGTCGCCGTCGTCGTCATGGCGACGCAGAGAGCCGCTCCATAAAAACCTGGAACCAGAATCTGAACAATGTCAGAGAGCAGGAGGAGGAGGAGGGAGCTGTGAGACGGGAAGAAGGTCAGGACAAATGTGCTGATCATTAACCAATCAATCAATAAAATAAAAAATAAAAAACAGCGTAACAGCATCAAAAACCAAACGCAGCGGTGACGATTGTCGCTTTCTAATCACCACGATTGTCTCCCACTGACCAAACCTGGAGTTCCCTGTATCATCGTCAACGTGGAATTTAAACTCAAAGACAGCGAATACGATTGTGCCGATCAAACGGGCAAAGAAAACCAAATTAACGGCAGAGCCACGAATGATTGTACAGCGGAACAATCAGCCAAACCAAACGGCCCACAAGTCGGATTAAAAAAAAAACTCAAAAGGTGGAAAAACATAATCCGCCTTTTTGATCCGAGGGACTGCAGATTGTAGAGAGACACACGTTTTGGGCGCCATGATGACGCACCTGCACGCCGGGCTGAGCTCGGAGACGACGGAGAAGGCTCGTCTGGAGCTGAACGAGAACCCGGACACCCTGCACCAGGACATCCAGCAGGTAGGCGGCTAACGCTAACGCTAACGGGAAGCTACAAACTGAAACTTGTCGCCATGTGACACGTTACAAATTAACCCTATGAAGCCTGAACCATGAAATAATTGCCAGAAAATGCAAATTTTTAACAAATTACTAAAAAATTTAATATCAATTTGCATATATGAGTTTTTTTTGCTCACAGTTTATCTCAATCAAAGAAAAATATACAAAACAGATAAAATACAAAAAATATCTCCTCTCCTGTTTCCTTCCTTATCTACTTTTGTTTCCTTCTTTGTCTCCTCTCCCGTTTCCTACTCCTTCCTTATCTACTTTTGTTTCCTTCTTTGTCTCCTCTCCCGTTTCCTACTCCTTCCTTATCTACATTTGTTTCCTTCCTTGTCTCCTCTTCCGTTTCCTACTCCTTCCTTATCTACTCGTTTCCTTTCGTGTCTCCTCTCCTGGTTTCCTTCCTTATCTACTCTTGTTTCCTTCCTTGTCTCCTCTCCCGTTTCCTACTCCTTCCTTATCTACTTGTTTCCTT
>NW_027255173.1:12500-36978 GCF_042242105.1 Pempheris klunzingeri
CTTTTGTCTCCTCTCCTTGTCTCCTCCCCTCGTCTCCTTGTCTCCTCTCCTCGTCTCTTCAGGACAGTTTCCCCGCCCGGTTCGGAGGAATCCACTTTGTGAACCAGCCGTGGTACATCCACGCCATGTACACCATCATCAAACCTTTCCTCAAAGACAAGACCAGGAAAAGGGTGACACCTTGTTTCCTCCCTCCTTCCTTCCTCCCTCCCTCCTCCCTCCCCCTTTTTCATGTCACACTTCCTGTTTTGCTCTCTTCTTTTCTTACCTTTTATCTCTTTCATGTTCGACTTCATCACTTTTACAGTTTCTGTCTTCTCTCTCTTTGGATTAACACCCTCCTGATTTCCTCTCCTCGTCTCCTCCTTTCCTCCTCTCCTCGTCTCCTCAGATCTTTCTCCACGGTAACAACCTGAACTCGCTCCACCAGCTCATCCAGCCCGAGTGTTTGCCGTCGGAGTTCGGCGGGACGCTGCCGCCGTATGACATGGGCATCTGGGCCCGAACGCTGCTGGGCCCCGACTACAACGACGAGACGGAGTACATGCTGACGTACGACGCCCTGCACGTCAGGGAGAACTGTGGAGGAGGAGGAGACAAGGACATGATGAAGAGGTGAGGAGGAGGAGGAGGAGACAAGGACATGATGAAGAGGTGAGGAGGAGACAAGGACATGATGAAGAGGTGAGGAGGAGGAGGAGGAGGAGGAGGAGGACCGGTGAGAGCTCATGTACTCAACCACTCACGGAGAACATGAGAGCGTTGCGTTGATTCGTCGACTCGAACAATGATGTCACCTTCTCCTTCCTTGTCTCCTCTCCCATTTCCTATTCCTTCCTTATCTACTCCCATTTCCTTCCTTATCTTCTCTCCTTGTTCCCTTCCTTATCTCCTCTCCTGTTTCCTACTCCTGTTTCCTTCCTTGTCTCCTCTCCTGTTTCCTACTCCTGTTTCCTTCCTTATATACTCTTGTTCCCTTCCTTGTCTCCTCTCCTGTTTCCTACTCCTGTTTCCTTCCTTATATACTCTTGTTCCCTTCCTTGTCTCCTCTCCTTGTTGCCTTCCTTGTCTCCTCTCCTTGTTCCCTTCCTTTTCTCTTCTCCTTGTTCCCTTCCTTTTCTCCTCTCCTTGTTTCCTTCCTTTTCTCCTCTCCTTGTTTCCTTCCTTGTCTCCTCTCCTTGTTCCCTTCCTTGTCTCCTCTCCTTGTTCCCTTCCTTTTCTCCTCTCCTTGTTGCCTTCCTTGTCTCCTCTCCTTGTTTCCTCGTTGAGGTTAAAGGTTTTGAGCAGAGACGTCTGTTTGTGTTTCAGGTCTCAGTCGGCGGTGGAACCAGAGACGCTCCGACAAACGGACAGAGAGACGAGCACACCACTGCTGGCCCTGGACTGAACACACACACACACACACACACACACACACACACACACACACACACACACACACTCTGTCCTGTCTCTGAGCCGTCTAATGCCTCCCAGCTGAGCCTGTCTCCAGCCAGCAGCATCTTTCCCGAAGTCCTCGACAACAACGCCGACGCTCTGATGTGTTTTTGTGCTTCTTCGACTTTCGTTCCTTCCGTAAGAAACGAGCAGGAATGTAACGCCGAGGTCACATTTACTCCGATTCTGCTCCTGCGAACTGTCAGCCGAGTCCGAAACACAGACATCAGAGAATCAGAAACGTGACGGAAAGGTGAAAGGATGTCGGCGAAACTTTTCATTCAAACCTCAGCGAACGGATTGACGTCAACACCGCGATGAATTATACGATCACATCCATGATTAAGGAACGTTTAGGGCGGGTTGCACCAACAAGGATTCATTAAAACAACAACAAGTTAATTTTACTTTAAAACTGAAAGAACTGTTCCATATAAATGGATTTCACATTATTCGTCTTACTTCTGTTTGGGGGATAATGAAGCTCTAAGTTTGGGAACTACATTTCCCATAATGCTTTGTGAGATGTAAACAGTTTTTATATATATATATATATATATTTGCATCACAACCACAAGCAACAACTTGTTTCATCATCAGAGTTTGATCCATTTGATCCGATAGCATCCACACGATTAAATCATTTTTATCCCCATTTAAGTTAGCAGAGGGCTAACAGGAAGTTAGCAGAGGGCTAACAGGAAGTTAGCTGAGAAGCTAGTCTATGGGCACCACGATGAGGAAGATCTGGGTACTTTTATACCCAGGAAGTCAAACTTTTTTGACTCTACGCACCACCGAGCAACTTTTGTAGGAATGAACGGACCCGTTCTCTTTATATCCATCCATTTTTTTCCCCACGTTTTGCAAATTATCACCATTAAAGTGAGCCGAATTAGCTGTTAGCAGCTCCTGTTGACGGTGTATCCATGAATATACGGACAGATATCACTGGATCACTGTGACACTGAAGAAACCTAAAAATATCAAGATTCTCAGGCAAGTTCTGCAGTTAGCAGGAGCGTCTTTGTCTGTGATTTCCAAGCAGGTTTACAGCGGAGAGTTTAAGTCACTGCAGCTCAGATTTGACAGTTATGACTCGTCAAAGGAAATCTTCCATCTTTGTCTCTTCCTGTTTGAAAATCGATCGACAGACAATGAACCAACAAATTTGATAATTAATTGCTGTAAATCATTCACAAAGAAAAGAAGACCACTAGTACTTTATGAGGATTTTCTGCCTTTTTCATTTGTCATCACTGTAACCTGAATGTTTTTTGTGACGTCCCCTCAGAGGTTTTTAAACCAGGTGAATACTGGATGTGTAAATAAGTAAAATAGTAAAATTACTGTTTGCCTACAAATTCACTTTAACAACTTCATGAAGTGATGATTTGGCTCCACAGCTCGTTTCTGCTGCCCCCAAGTTACCAAAAAAAAAAAAAATCAATTCATGCAGCTTTAAAGAAAAGTTTCATATTAATTTAGTTTAATTTGGGTTTAAATTTGTGGTGCGACATAATGAAACGATTTAATCCTTGTTGGTGAAACTCTTAAATGTTCGAATGAGCATTTATCTTCAGTGTTTTCTCAGCTGTGAATTTAAAATCTAAAGTTAGTTTCAGGTAACTGTGTGCGGTTCTGACTTTCTGGCTTGTGTTACCCTTGACGTGTGAATTAAAATACTTAAAGGGTAATTGCGTTATTTTGAAACCCGGGAGACCATCCATCCCTACAGAGATACACCTGTAAGATCCTTTTTGTTTAACCAGAAACAGATGTTGTATTGCACTATTCAAAGTCACCAGACTCCATTGAAAAAAATAGTAATTTTACTTTACAGAACACAGGAGTTGCTGGTCCACTGCTGCCTCTATAGGCTAGTTTGTTTGTTTTATTGTGTGATTTTGGTGTTTTATAGGGTTAGTTCAGATGTGAATCAACATTTTAAAACACTAAAGTCACATCGACTAGACTAGCAACTACTGTCCTCTGTGAGCTAAAATTATTGTTTTTGTGAATGTAGTCTGGTGTGTGTGCAGAGAGCGATATAACGGCTGTTTGTGGTTAAACCAAAAGGATCTTCCAGGTCTCTCTCTGTAGGGATCCTTTCCATGATGCTGTCACACACTTAGAATAACAATCTGAGCCCGTCAGTGGCTAACCCTGGTTTAAAACTCCTGGAATTACCCTTTAACTGACTTAAACGGCCCTGAATCTTGAAGAAAAAGAAACACAAATGGAGGTGGAAACATTTCCACGTCAGTTATTAAAGGAAGCAAGGGCGACGTAGAAGAAACTTCACTCTGGCAGAACAATTTAACTTTTTTCTTTCACGTAGAAAAACAACAAGATCTCTTCAAGTTTGACCAAACTTGCAGAAGAACTTCAAAATAAAAGCACCGCTCAAATAGTCAGATAGTATCACTGGATCACATGCATGAGGAAAATTTAAAAAACTTCAACCAGAGTGAAAGATTTTCCTTTTTGAAATAGTTCTCTGCTGTGAAAAAAAAACAAACACAGGATGCCAAATTATCACGTTTAACCTCGACTGAAGTGAAGGGAAAGATTGTTTTTAATGAATCTAACTTATTTGAAGATTGTATATTATTGTTAAAAGTATTATTACACTGCGGAAAAAGCGACACACTTGGCGGATCTTAATCTCAGATATTTTAAGTCAAATTATCGTACATCTCTGCGACGTGGACACTCGCGATGAAAGAAGGAACTTTGTGCAGGTTGATAATTTTACTTTGAAAATATCTGGACACCAGGTGGATTATTTGTAAAATATAACGGCGTCCTGCCAAGTTTGTCGCGTTTTTTTCCGCCGTGTGTTTGACTCGTCATCAGGGCTACACTGAGCAGTGATCTGAGCTCCACTCGACTGTAATGTAATGTATTTCCTTTCAATGAATGTATAGAAGTAAACATTTACACCAACGCGACTCTGTTGTGCTTCTCTCTTGGCGGCGGGGGTTTTATTTTGAAAGGAGACATTAAAAAGGAGCAGTTCTTTGGCTTCAGTCCAGATTATTTTGTTGTGATTTAAGTTTGGAGACATTTTCAAACTGCAGCCGACGCTAAAAACTACATTTGATAAAGTCAACATGTAGTTGAAGGAGTATGAAAGCAATTAAATACGTCAAAATATTTAGTTTTTGGAGCAAAATTATGCAACAAACCACATCTGGATGAACAAATGATGGAAAACAAATAAATGTTGTCGTATTCAGTACAGCGGTGGAGAGTAATATTTATGTACATTTACTTTTATTTTGTTTTTATGCTTTCTACCTTTACTCCACCACATCTCAGAGGGAAGTACTGCACTACATTTATCTCTAACGTGTCAAACAGCAGACCTGAAATTATTTTATTATTATTAGTTTATTAATCAGTTATTGACATATAATGAATGTGAACTATCCTGATGATGGTTGGAGTCATTTTTCCAGCTGCTTCTCAGATTCGCTGCTTTTCCTCTGAATCATCTGAATGTTGGACCGAAGTAGTTTGGACGCACTGTGACGCCATTTCTCACTATTTCCACCTTTTTCACAAACCTGACTGTCTCTTTGTAGTTATTTAGTGTCTCTTTGTAGTTGTTTAGTGTCTCTTTGTAGTTGTTTTGTGTCTCTTTGTAGTTGTTTTATGTCTCTTTGTAGTTATTTAGTGTCTCTTTGTAGTTGTTTTGTGTCTCTTTGTAGTTGTTTTGTCTCTTTGTAGTTGTTTAGTGTCTCTTTGTAGTTATTTGGTGTCTCTTTGTAGTTGTTTTGTGTCTCTTTGTAGTTATTTAGTGTCTCTTTGTAGTTATTTTGTGTCTCTTTGTAGTTGTTTAGTGTCTCTTTGTAGTTATTTAGTGTCTCTTTGAAGTTTTATATTTGCTGTGTGTGTCTCAATAGTTATTTTGTGTCTCTGTAGTTGTTTTGTGTCTCTTTGTAGCCATCCTGTCTCTTAACAGTTGGCATGTGTCTAATTATTTCATGTCTGTCTGTAGTTGTTTTATATCACTCTGTGGTTGTTTTGTGTCTGTGTAGACATTGTATGTCTCTTTGTGGTTGTTTTGTGTCTCTCTGTAGTTGTTTTCTGTCTCTTTTATAGTCGTTTCATCTCCGTTTAGTCATTTTGTGTCCCTTTGTAGTTGTTTTGCGACTCTATGAGTTCATTTAATTGATTTGCAGCTAAAATGTTAATGTCTTAATGCGTCCACGATACAAACATTTCATCATTTTTCAAGCCAAAAAACATTAAAATGTTTTTAATTGACAGTGAACTGAAAAATGTCACTCTGGGCTCATTGTGACGACGTTTCTCACCATTTTCACAATTTTTATCAGCAGATTGATGAAGAAAATAATCATCAGCTGCAGTCTGATGATAAATAATTCAAAATGAGCTCCAACAGTGAAATCCTGCTTTTTCATCAATGATGAGGATCAATAATCTAATGATAGAAAGGATGACATTAAGATCAAGATAAAAGACATTTTGATTTTTAAAATCATCACATTTAAACACAAACTGGAACAAACAAACAATCTGGATGTTGAAGAAACACACACTTCAGTTCTGTGATAGATTTTTTCAGTATTTTTTAATTTTTAATATAAATATAAATCATCTTTTATTACATCTTGTGTTTCCTTGTAACTGTGCAAAAGTGATGAAAGAGTGAAACTAAAAAAATCCACGCTGGATTAACTGAAGAAATGCATAGTGGTCGAGCTAAAATTAAGGCTTCGTTTCTCATTTCATGACTTCAAGATTCTCTCAACCGGTTTCTGTTTTAGTGTTTCGACCATTCAGCTCCAGAACATTTGCCAAATTTAACGCTGTTTGATCGCATGAAACACCACAGAGCTGCTTTTGGTTTGAGACTTGGTAACATTTCAAAATGTTTTACCAAAACATTTCCAGATCTAGAAAATGAACCCGGTCCGAACAGGGTGAACCAAATCAAGTACCGCAAGTGTCCAGTCGGGTTTTTCTTTTTTGGTGAAAGGTTGTAAAGTCAGTAGTACCTTTGTTCTTTTGTTTCCATCCTTCAGTCTGATGGTTTGATCCTTCGACAGTCTTTGACAACTTTAGTAGTTATTCCACAAAAAAAAAAAAAAAAGCAAAAACAATCAGCAGTCAGTCCGTCGGTCAAACAGAGTGATTCTCCTCAAACTCCGGTTTTTAGGAGTTTATCCACAGAAGAAGAATCAGCTGGTCCCATAAGTCTGTCAAAGTGTTCTTACCACCAGGTCTTACCAGGTGTAACCAGGTGTAACCAGGTCTTACCGGGTCCTTCGTGTGTTCAGGTTGCTCTAAATCGGGCTCAGAGTCTGGCGCTGGTATGCCGTTAACTCCGGGTGCCAAACGTCCACGATGAAGATGAGGCGGTAGGCGTCGGCCTCCTGCCAAACCTCGTGCTCGAAGGAGTCGTCGAAGATGAGGACTTTGCCCTCCTCCCACTCCCTGAGGACGAAGAGCGAGAGGTGAGCGGTGAGGACGAGCAAACGTCTAACAATTCGCTCCAGAGAAGCAAGAAGGAGCGTTTATATATATTTACATAGCGTCTGGTAGCTCAGCCGGTTCTGCCAAAGTCACAGGTTGATCTCTTTGTGGTCGTTTCCTGTCTCTTTGTGGTCGTTTTCTGTCTCTCTGTGGTCGTTTTCTGTCTCTTTGTGGTCGTTTCCTGTCTCTTTGTGGTCGTTTTCTGTCTCTTTGTGGTCGTTTCCTGTCTCTCTGTGGTCGTTTCCTGTCTCTTTGTGGTCGTTTCCTGTCTCTCTGTGGTCGTTTCCTGTCTCTTTGTGGTCGTTTCCTGTTCTCTCTGTGGTCGTTTTCTGTCTCTTTGTGGTCGTTTTCTGTCTCTTTGTGGTCGTTTCCTGTCTCTTTGTAGTTGGTTTGTTACTCTCTGAGATAATTTAACTGATTTCCAGCAACAAATGTTAATTTTAGAAATTAACAAATCTGAATCCATCTGTGTTGCTGATTGTTTTAAGACAAAAAAGATCCAGTAAATCATCATGAAGAGAAACATTTGTAAAATAACTTAGAATCACATCGTTACTAGAGATATGAAGTTATTTTGAGGTATTTAGTCATTTTAAGATACTAAGTCATTATTTCAAGAGCATTTCCGTCGTCATCAAGTCTCTTCTTTTGTCCACCTACAGCACAGACATACTTTTGAGAGCCTGAAACCAGAGATGTAGACGATGTAGAGACACTTTTTATGGCCGGGTAGCTCAGCTGGTCGGAGCGCTGTGCCAATAATACCAATAATACCAATAATATCAATAATATCAATGATCAGCGTACAGTCAGAGTTCTGTAACACAGTGAAGTTTGGGAAGTCTTCATAATGAGAAACACTAAGTTTCATTACTTTGAGATCTAAATCAATATTCTGACAGAGGAAGAAAACCAACAGGGAGAGAAGGAAAAGACAGAGGAGGAGGAGGAGGAGGAGGAGGAGGAGGAGGAGGAGGAGGAGGAGTAAAGAGGATGAAGAGCGGTCCGGTACCTGGTCTGGTCGGTGCAGCGGATCCTGCAGCCCTGTTTGGGGACGACGAGGCCGAGGTGCATCCTCAGTCTGCAGTTAGTGGGACCAGTGTGAGGCCACACATGAGTGCCGGGCTGCATCACCGAGAACTTAATCTGAACACACACACACAGATTAAAGCCAGCTGACCTCAGACCAGCAGATTATCTCTTATTCACGAGTCTCATCTTCACTAAACTGACTCGATAATCAGATCTGAGTCGTTTTAAGATGTTTTAAAACGGGTTCAGAGGGTAAAAGTTCAGATTTTCGATCCAAGCCGGACGGATTTTGGATTAATTTTAGCAACGAGATCCTTAAAACCAGGATGTGGACTCATGTGACCGGATGAACCGAACACAACCGAACAACCGAGGACAAGAGTGGAGTGATCCCTTAGCACCCGTTAGCTTAGCATTAATAGGACTACAAACAACCCACAACACTCTCTTAAAGAGCCAGTGTTAGAATATCTGCTGCAGTGTGAGTGAGTGAGTGAGTGTGTGTGTGTGTGTGAGTGAGTGAGTGAGTGAGTGAGTGAGTGAGTGAGTGAGTGAGTGAGTGAGTGAGTGAGTGAGTGAGTGAGTGAGTGAGTGAGTGAGTGAGTGAGTGAGTGAGTGAGTGAGTGAGTGAGTGAGTGAGTGAGTGAGTGAGTGAGTGAGTGAGTGAGTGAGTGAGTGAGTGAGTGAGTGAGTGAGTGAGTGAGTGAGTGAGTGAGTGAGTGAGTGAGTGAGTGAGTGAGTGAGTGAGTGAGTGAGTGAGTGAGTGAGTGAGTGAGTGAGTGAGTGAGTGTGTGTGTGTGTGTGTGTGTGTGTGTGTGTGTGTGTGTGTGTGTGTGTGTGTGTGTGTGTGTGTACCTGTCCTCTCTTGCAGCCTGTAGCTTCAGAGTACCTCTCCAGCAGTGCGCAGGTCTTCGGGACGCCCTGACAGGAGTTTCCAACTTTTTTCCCTAAAAAAAAACAGAAAAATTAGAAATCAGAGTAAAAGGTCCCGACAGCGAGCGCCCGGCGGACACGTTGCACCACGTCCATGCCGAGTCTGAACCCTGAAGAGTGACACTGAACAGACACCAGTTAGCTGGTTAGCTAGTTCGTGATCACATCTTTTGTAGTGGTGAAGCTGTTATTTCTGACTGGACCTGACTTCCTGTGATTTCTGCTAAAATAAAAGTGGTTTTGTTTCTGGTAGTGTGTGTGTGTGTGTAGTCTGAGTGTGTACCTTGTTGCCACAGTGTGTATTGGCCCCACTCTCCTCTCTCCCTCAGGTTTTCCTCCTCTGGTACGAACGATCGGGTGTTTTGGTCCATCACAGCCAGAGCTTCATCCCTGATCGTCTTCCAGTTCCTCTCCAGCGTCTAAACACACAGAGACAGGTTTAAATTCTCCGGCCTCATACACCTGAATACATAGATACATTAATTTAAGAAATAATAAATAGATAAATAAATACAGTAACACAGTAATAAATAAATGAATAAATAAATAGATACATGAATAAATAAATAAATAAATAAATAAATAAATAGATAAATGAATTTAAAAAATAACAAATAAAATAATAAATAATAAATAGATGAATAAATTAAAAAAATAACAAATAGATGAATAAATAAATACAGTAATAAATAAATAAATGAATAAATACAGTAATAAATAGATGAATAAATAAAAAGATAAATCAATAAATAAATAGATGAATAAATAAATGAATAAAGGAATACACACACATAAATGAATGAACAAACGGACAAATAAAACAAAATAAAATAGAATAGAATAAACACTAGATACTGGCGGTACCTTCACCAGGTCGGTGTATCCCGTCTCTTTGGGCGTCCACCAGGGCTGAGCCTTCAGTCCGTCCACGTTGTACAGAGATCGCTGCCACACCGACGCAAAGTGGCCGCGTTTGTGACCGAGCTCGTACCAGTGGTAGGCCTGCAGGAGAGCATAAAGGTCCAGTCAGTATTTAGTGCAGAGAGGAAGAGCCTGGTGCTGACGAAGCCAAAGTCACAGGTTTGATCCCCGTACGGTCTTAAAGAGGCTCCATCAGCGCAGAGTGAAGGTGTGAGTGTGTGATGGTGAATTCAGATCTCCTCTGGAGGGATCACAGATCTTTAGATCCACTGTTGTTCTGGATCAACATGTTCTCTGTCTTTCTTTAGTCTCCTCTGATGAACAACATGTCTGATTCCTGGATTTCCTCCATGTTTCTCCCAGTCTGAAGTCTTTTCTCACTCATTCTGCTTCACTGACTTCTGGAACCTTCTAGCTGAGGTTGGACACATTTTAGGGACACGAAGAAGAAGAAGGTCCTCCAAGAAATGACGTCACCAGAAGAAGCAGCAGCAGCGAGGACACAGACGCAGCGTTCAGAGAGTTCAGAGGGTTGTTTTCTTAAAATAAAAGTGAAGCGTGAAGTGTTTCTCTTTGTCTCTTCAGGTCGAATCACTCAGGAAATGTCTGAATTGTTACTGTTGTGCACCACCTAGTGGCCGGCAGACTTTACTGCAGGGTGTGTGTGTGTGTGTGTGTGTGTGTGTGTGTGTGTGTGCGTGTGTGTGTGTGTCCCTCACGCTGCTGTCCCCGACCCTCTGCAGAGCGTCACCCAGGTGGAAGTAAAAGCGCCCGTCGTCTGTTCCCGGTTCTCCAGACTCCAAACCCTCCTGGAGACGACAACATGAACTCTGTGTTTACTGTTAATATTCTTATTTCTGCTCTTCTGACATTTAAACACAAGAAAAGATCTCATTATCATGCTGACGCTGTTCTTATGGGTCGTCTTGTTCACATTATTTTTATTCTTTATCTCTTTATTTTGAGCTACATATCAGCTATGAGGCACATATATATTTTTACATTACATTATATTACACTCTTGTTTTAGCAGTGTTGTGTTATATTGTAGTATAACTCACATATTTTACATACTTCCTGTTTTCTTATTTTACTTTTGTCATGTTAGTATTGTGTTATTATGTTAGTAGTGGTATTAGTAGTATAATTCATCATCTTATTTTGTTGTATTATATTTTTGTCACACTAGTTTTGATATTTTATAATTTCTTATTCTATCTTATTTGTTTTACACATATCTTATATAATTAGTTTCATTTTGACACATTTCATTCACACACTTCTTATTTTGTTATATTTCTGTAGTATATTTCCTATATTATTTCATATTTATTTATTATGTATTATTATAAATATTGTTTTATTCTTATTTGTTTAACATTATAGTATAATGCACATATGTTAACATTTGTCCTTTTATCTTATTTTCTATTTCTCTTTGCTTTTATATAGATACATATTTATTTACATATTTATAACTAATTTTAACATAATATTATTATTACTTATTTAATATTATTAAATATTAACATTATTTATTGCAGATTTATGATTTCGGTCAGTTACTAGACTTCTTAAATTTCTTAAAAAATTAATTTATAGTAAAGTTTTTATGATCAGAAAAACAAGATAAACAAACACACTGAGAGTGTGTGAGTGTGTGTGTGTGTGTGTGTGTGTGTGTGTGTGTGTGAGTGTGTGTGTGAGTGTGTGTGACCTTCAGGTACGGTATACTCTGCTCGATCTGGTTCTCTGACTTCAGGATGAAGCCGTAGTGAACTTTAGCGAAGCCGTTGCTCGGGGCAACCGCCAGAACCTGCAGGTGAGGCCCAGAGGTGAGACAACCAGTCAGAGACGGGCGCCGAGTTCAGGACGCCGCTTTGACTTTGACAACGAACGTGAAAGGAAGAGAGTGTGTTTGAGCATTGCACACACACACACACACACACACACCTCTTCATACACCTTCTTGGCGCCCTTATTGTCTCCTAGCAACAGGTGTGCGACGCCCAGGTCGTTCTTCAGGCTCACGTCTTCGGGAAAGATCTGAGTGAGACGCTCCAGAGTCGCCAGAGAGCCGCGCATCCGACCTGCGGAGAGAGAAACTTTAAATACGACACAAGTTCTGCAAACAGCTTCGTGTTTCTCTTATTCGTCAAGATGGCCGACGGTCTGTGCAGCATTTTAATTATCAGCAGATAAACGAGCCAGACAGCAGCAGACTGGTCGAAACTAATTTAAGCTTAGCGAAGACCGGCTGGTCCTAGATCCACAATCCAGGTGTGGAAACGGCTGCACACGTTGAACTGTGATCCTCTGACGTGGACTCTGACTGGGAGACATCTGTCCACCACAGGGCCGGTTAGCTCAGCTGGTTAGAGCGTGGTGCTAATAACGCCAAGGTCGCGGGTTCGATCCCCGTACGGGCCACACAGCTTTTCTACAGGAGGCCGGTGTTACTGCTGGGAGCACGATCAACAGTGAGTTTAGAAGATAACATCAGAAAACTGCAGCATCAATAATCTAACTGAGCTTTAGTGTTTAGTATCAGTCAGTGTTGTTGTTAGCTTCCATGCTAACTAGCTTCTATGCTAACTAGCTCTGGGCTCTAGCGGCAGCAGGTGGAGCAGGTGTAGAGTGACAGCTTTCTATTATGTGTCTGTGTATTTACTTTTCTCTTTCTTTGACTGTCTGCTTTTATCTCTGGAGCTGCCGTAACAGTTCCTCACAGGTACAGGAAGTCCCTGATGTGGTTTAACGTTGGGCCAAACATTAGGCTAGTTCTTTACTTTAAGGTGTCAGACGTCATTCGGACCGGACAACAACATGTCGGTGTTACCCAGGAACTGCTGCCGCTCGGCTCGCCTCTTCAGCGCGGCTCTCAGGAGGTCAGAGGTCACGTCGGGAAGCTCCGCCGCCTCCCTGTAGCTGTTGATGGCTCTCTGCAGCATGTCGTTGCTGCGCAGCTTCTCAGCCAGGTCGTCCTCGGCCTGTGGGCAGGTTTGGTCACAGCGTGTTACTGCGGCGTCGGCGTCAGTGTGCTGCGGTGTCGTGCGGTCGTGCTGTGCCGTACCTGAGCTTTCCCGTAGCGAGCGCGGGGGCTCTGTGGATGCCTCTGCACCAGCGACTCGAACGCTCTCAGCGCCTCCTCCAGCTTCCCCTGATGGAAACAGAGACAGACGTGTTTACAGAGGCTGACGGCTGATTACTGACGTCCACATCGACTGCAGCGTTTCTGGATAAAAAGCACCACGTTTACATCTTACAGCTGGATTCAATGAGTCCGTTTTAAGGGTTTTAAGGGTTTATGATCAAAGTCAAAGTTTAAATAAAGAGTACATGAAGGTATTAGTCTACTGGTACGACGGTCACTGCCAAGGAAAAGAAATTAGGACCATTAATTTATAATTTCAAACGTTTAGCAACCAAAATCTAAAGTTTTTAACAAGCTGTAACTCTCAGTAACGTCTGAGGGCCTGACTAATACCTGGAACAGTCATTAGCTTCCCATTAGGTCCTGATGCAATGGAGACGTTGTTCACTCCTCCAGGAAATAGGACGAATCACAGATACGACGTGGCAACAGGAGAAGTTTCTCATAGATCCCTTTGGCCACAAAGCTAACGTTAAGCTAGCAAGACTCAACGTAAGACAAAAACTAAGTAAGGTGAGGAAGCTAACCAGCTCTGTCACTGGAAACACTCATGTAGCCTGCACTTTGACTGAACTGACACCCAGGAGCCAATCAGAGTCGAGTATTGACCCAGACCACATGGTAGAAGCTCAGAGTGATGCGAGAAAAGCCTCAACAAGAAAACTGTTATGTCGAGATGCACATTTTTGTCATGGAAACATTTTTTACGTTCGCTTTGAGACTCAAAAAACACATTTTTGATCGATGTTGTAAAAGACAGACTGAGTTTATCGACCCACAAATCAAAGAAGAGAGCATCACGTCATGTGTCGGCTCTGTTTCACACACTCGTGGGTTTATTGTTTGTTTCGCTCTGTGTGTTTTGTGTGTTTGGTTGATTTTTTTACACCAAAAAAAAAAACCCCAAAAAAACTAGAAACAGGAAGAACAGTCAGACAAGTTAATCTACTGTCCTGAAATAAGAAGGTAATATGGTCACACCTTCTACGTGGAGTGAAAAAAGAGTCTTTTGGTAAATATAATAATCTAAATTAGCACGTATGGCCTGGTTTTAGCTCTGGCTGCAGCTTCATGTGTTTCAGACACGACGAACCTTCTTGCGAAGCTTTTCTGCAGCGTCGATTTCCGTCTTTATGGTTTTATCAAACTTGTTCAGCAGCTTTGGTTTCTTCTTCTTTGCTGAAAGAAAGAGAAGAAGAAGACACAATACATTAAAAAATAAAAAGAAAGAAGACATGAAATCACACATTTCATCTGTTGGTTTAAATCAGGTTTACCTTTTTCTTTGAGCTTCTCTTCTGCCTGGTTCCCTGCTGCTTCTGTGACGCAGCAGAAGAGACTTTTAGGTGAAAACGTCTTAAAGGTTTGACAGAACAAGAGCAGTAAAGCATAAAGTAACGCTGAACATCACAGTGCAATGTTTTTAGGACTAGCTGCCACCCACAGGGCCGGTTAGCTCAGCTGGTTAGAGCGTGGTGCTAATGACGCCAAAGTCGCGGGTTCGATCCCCGTGCGGGCCACACAGTTTTTCTATATGTCTGACCCTCAACATCCTGAACTATTCTTCTTCTTACTGATTAAACTGTAAAACATTAAAGACTGAAAACTGTCTGTCAGTGCCCTCCTGCCCAAACAGACCTCACTCCGTGTCTCTGAAAAAACCACAAATCCCATAAATTTAAACAGAAAAGCAAGAAACTAAGGACTTAAAACGATTTGCTGATTAGTCTTCTGTCGATTGAATGAATGATTAATGATTCATTAACTAATCAGAGCAGCTCTGCTCAAGCACTGAGCAGCTTTCTGCAACTGAACAAACAGAAACATTCACACTTGTACAAACATCTGAAATACTAAAAGCTAAGTGCTGAGAATCGCACGTTGCGTCAACTCCTGTGTCCCGTGAGGTTAAATCAGT
Organism: Pempheris klunzingeri; assembly: GCF_042242105.1. Classification (NCBI taxonomy): domain Eukaryota; kingdom Metazoa; phylum Chordata; class Actinopteri; order Acropomatiformes; family Pempheridae; genus Pempheris; species Pempheris klunzingeri. The sequence continues at coordinate 27,404 of NW_027255173.1, forward strand.
GTTTTTGTCAATGGAGTCTGGTGGCTCTCTGTTGGAGTGACGTTCAAACACGGTCGGCGCCACCAAAGAGAAGGAAACAGACACGTTTGAGATTGTTCCTTTAAGTTCACGATCACTGAAGCGGCCGACAGTGTGTTGGATCTGAACTCACCCTTTAAACACATTAAAGTCAACACGATAACACAAAGAAAGGAAGCGACTGAGGCAGCGGTGGACCATTAAAGCTCTGTGTTCTGCAAGGTAAAATGACTGCTTTTTTCAATGGAGTCTGGTGGCTTTAAAGACCGATATATATACATATATATAGTGCTTCACATTTTATAAAACCCCCAAAAGTAACAGCAGAAATGAGCAGGTATCATGTAAAATAAGCACAGAAATATAGTCGATAAAAGAGGTAAAACTGTGTGAGAGAGTTTTCCATGAAAGTGAAGGAGACGATTTAAAAGACGGATTTGCTTAAAGTATAAATAATAAAGTAGCTGTACGCAGCCGTAGGGACATTTTAGGTGCTTTAATCTACAGTATTTGTTCAGACTGTGGCTTCATACAGACGTATTTCAATCAATCAATCAAACTTTATTAACTCAAGGCTCTTTCCATGAAGACCAAACTCTTTAATTAAGGGAGAAACCCAAAGATCCAGTGTGTGTGTGTGTGTGTGTGTGTGTGTGTGTGTGTGTGTGTGTGTGTGTGTGTGTGTGTGTGTGTGTGTGTGTGTGTGTGTGTGTGTGTGTGTGTGTGTGTGTGTGTGTGTGTGTGTGTGTGCGCTCACCCTCGGCCTCTGGACCCCCGTCAGCCCTTTGGGGCGTCTCGCTCTGTGGTTCTGGTTCCACCGGTGGTCCAGACTGGTTCTCTGCTCCTCCAGCTGGCTCTGACGGGTTTATCAAGGTCATGGAGTCATGGAGACAGTCCACCAGCAGAGTGTGTCCCCCACAGGGCCGGTTAGCTCAGCTGGTTAGAGCGTGGTGCTAATAACGCCAAGGTCGCGGGTTCGATCCCCGTACGGGCCACACAGCTTTTCTATCATCTCTCAACCTTCACATCTTTGCCTGACCCCTTTACATGAACTATTCTTCTTCTTACTGATTAAACTGACGATCATCTTCTCTATTGCTTGTTTGTTCTGTAAAACATTAGAGAGTGTCCTCCTGCCCAAACAGACCTCACTCCGTGTCTCTGTGTGGCCGAAAAAACCACAAATCCCATAAATTTAAACACAAAACGCAAGAAACTTTGAAACTTTTCCCATTTGAGATCAAACTTGTTAGTGTTTTTGCTTAAAAAAGGACTTTTGCTGAACGATTTGTTGATTAATTTTCTATCTGGAGTCTAATCAGAATAATAATAATAACAATCACATGAGAAGCTAAACACAGAAAATCAGACCGTTAAACTCAGATCGACGTCCTTAACAGCATCCGTTATTTTTCTCTATTAATCGTTGGTTCTGTCACAGTTTCTCTCAGACGCTGATGAAGGTTATTATGGGGTTTATGTCCCACAGCTCGCTCGTACTCTACCTGCTTCCTGGGAGAATTTGGAGCTCGTCAAGTGTCGCCCAGACTCCACTGCAGCACAAAGAGGAGAAGACAACAGCAGAGGTTGACGATTATGATTCTCTATCACACACAGCACACCTGACACGCTGATGTCAGAGGTGACGGTGGATAATGATCATGTCAGGGTTGTAAAACAACCTTTGTCTCTTCTTTATGACGCCTGTGAGATAAAACTAGTACAGACAGCTTCTTAAGATTGGACAAGACTGGACAAAATGCTTAATTAAAGGAATAGTTTGACACTTTTAACCCTCTTGGCAGGTGTTAAATAATCAATCTCACGTCTGTAGCATCACTGTGAAGCTACAGTCAGCAGCCGATTAGCTTAGCTTAGCATAAAGACTGAAAACAGGGGGAAAAGTTAGCAGTGATCTCCTGCTGGTTGTTTACATCACAGTGACCCCAGAAACAGAAATAATCCCCCACAACTGTTCTCATCTAACTCTCAGCAAGAAAGCAAAGAAGACAACCAGACACCAGATTCCATTCACTAAAACAGTGATTTTACTTTGCAGAACACAGGAGCTGCAGATCTGCCGCTGCATGCATCGGTTAGGTTGTTCCTGTTATTATGTGTTATACAAATACTGTGTTGGGTCTGAACTCACCCTTTAAAAACATCAAAGTCAACAGAATAACACAAAGAAAGTCACAGATAGAGGCAGCGGTAGACCAGCAAGTTCTGTGTTCTGCAAGGTAAAATTACTGTTTTTTTCAATGGAGTCTGGTGGCTTTAAAGAGGGCGATATAACGGCTGGTTCTGGTTACACGAAGAGGATCAGCCGTGGTAGCTTGTGTTGCGGCTGCTGGCTGAGGCGAGGTGAACATTTAGAGTGTTTTAACGATGACTATGTGCGTTTGATTTACTCACCTACACTCTCCTCCGGCGGCTGCTCCTCCAGCAGAACTGCAACAGAAAACAGTTCAGTGTTTATCCCCATTTTTATCGCTTCTGTCGGCACCACAACATCAGCGTCACTGACAGTACAGCTAGTTAGTAGCTCAACATCTCACCTCCGGTTGTGTCTATGGTGTGGGCTCGATCCTCTGAAACGAGGACATAGAAAAAAAAACAGGATTAGTATGAAATATTTAGTTATATTTAATGTTTAGAAGGACGGAGGATATCAGACTTCACCCACCATGAGGATGGAGGCTGTCTCTGGGATCATCTGTAGCGGACACAGACATGTTTTAAGCTGAAAGGTTTGTCGACTCTGATGTAAAGGTTTTAGAGGGTCTTAAAGGGGTCCGACCCCGGAGAACACTTTGGGATACTTTCAGCTAGTTTCTCCAGGATTGCAGACTTTTGCCTTGAACCCTTAGAGGTCTGCGATCACGTGGCGTTTTCAACGCGCTGTAACAAAGAACCTGGGTCACCTGCAGCGCTGCGGTCAACTTCACTCTAAAGTGCAGATCTGAAACTCTCTCCCACTTTTTATTTGACATTGATTGACCGTGTACAACAATATTTATGCAGGCTTCTTCCCACTTCTACACATATTTTTGTATAATCAAATTAAAACCATCATATCTCCGGTTTTTAATATATTCCCAAAATGCCATTTAAGGGTTCAAATTAATTAATAAATACATGTAAATGTAATAGTTGTGATCAGGACTGAGGTTGTTCAAATGATTTAATGCATTGAAAGTGAAACAAATATTAATGTATAAGTTTTTATAGCACTTTTTAGGAACAGAACATTTTTTGCATCAAGGGTGAAACGTCATTATTTTTGTAAGGGTTAAAACCATCAAATCTCCAGTTTCACTTGGTCAATCAACAAATCAATCAATCAACAAGTCAAATAAAAGCTGGGAGAGAGTTTCAGATCTGCACTTTAGAGTGACGTCGACCGCAGCGCTGCAGGTGACCTTAGATTAGATATCGTTTATTGATCCCTCAGTGGGGAAAGTTTGCTGTTACAGCAGCTCAAAGGGGAAACAGACAAAAGCACACAGTTAAAGAGATAGAAATAGAAAAATAGAAAATGGTGTTTATAGAAATAGAAATAGAAAAATAGAAAATGGTGTTTATAGAAATAGAAATAGAAAAATAGAAAATGGTGTTTATAGAAATAGAAATAGAAAAATAGAAAATGGTGTTTATAGAAGTAGAAAAATAGAAAATGGTGTTTATAGAAATAGAAAAATAGAAAATGGTGTTTATAGAAATAGAAAAATAGAAAATGGTGTTTATAGAAATAGAAATCGAAAAACAGAAAATGGTGTTTATAGAAATAGAAATCGAAAAACAGAAAATGGTGTTTATAGAAATAGAAATAGAAAAATAGAAAATGGTGTTTATAGAAATAGAAAAATAGAAAATGGTGTTTATAGAAATAGAAATAGAAAAATAGAAAATGGTGTTTATAGAAATAGAAATAGAAAAACAGAAAATGGTGTTTATAGAAATAGAAATAGAAAAATAGAAAATGGTGTTTATAGAAATAGAAATAGAAAAATAGAAAATGGTGTTTATAGAAATAGAAATAGAAAAATAGAAAATGGTGTTTATAGAAATAGAAAAATAGAAAATGGTGTTTATAGAAATAGAAAAATAGAAAATGGTGTTTATAGAAATAGAAATAGAAAAATAGAAAATGGTGTTTATAGAAATAGAAATGACCGGGTGTTTTTGTTACGCCGCTTTGATCCGATCCCGCCGACGTGAACCTCTGAGGGTTAAAGCTCACGCTGAGATGTGAATGTAACCAAGATGAGAAAAAAGAAAAACCGACCTGGCACAAACTCGTCTTCCACCAGCGGAGGGAGAGGGACAGCAGCTGGAGACACCGACACACACAGGTTAACACACACACACACACACACACACACAGTCATGTGATCATAACAGGTGGAGCTGTGACTCCATCACACCTTGGATTTCAGACTCCACCTGGTGAGACCTGGAGCCTGGATCAGACACAGACAGGAGCCGCAACGTTAGCGACACGATGACATCCAGGTGACGGACGGCACGAGGTGTGGTCGCTCTTCTTCTACTGTTTCTACCATCTCATCCATGAACTTATCACATATATATCTATTGTTTTTACGTCTGAAAAGTGTCTGATACGATAAGGATGTGGACACCTGAACGTTACGGCTGCATCTAATCTGCTGCCGACTCCTCCTGGATGAACGGAGCTAATCCTAATCCCACTTGGAAACACAGCATACAAGACTTTATTATCTAAATCAAAGTGTGGAGTAAAATGACCAAGAAAAGCAGCAGATCACATGAAAAAGGTGAACATGTGTGTGTGTGTGTGTGTGTGTGCGAGTGTGTGTTTATCTGTGGTAACCATGGAAACAGATGCAGACAGAGAGCATCATGGGTCCACAGGAAGCACATATTTTCTTCTTCTACGCACCTTCGTCGTCGCCGTGGACGCGGGAGGAGTCGCTCTCTGAAACCGACAACAGCACCAGCGGTTTGAATCAAAACGTCTTTCTGATTAAAAATCAGCAATAAAAGTCACTTTTTCAGGTAAAGAAATCAATAATGTGACACAGAGTATTGATTTTAAATGATTTTATTGATTTAGAAATGGCTTTAAAATGATTGAACTGACTTAACTGATTTGAAAGTTATTTTATTGATAAAATTATTTTTTTAATAGTTTAAAATGATCTTATTTATTTTTAAATGATTTTACTGATTTAAAAATGGTTTTATTAATCTTAAAATCTTATTAATTTTAAGATGATCTTTGAGTTTTAAATGATTGAATTGATATAAAATTGATTTTATAGATTTAAAACTGGCTAAACTGATTTACAGTTAAATTATTTAACATTTTTTTATTGATCTTAAAATCATTATATTAATTTTAAAAGATTTCTATTGAGCTTTAAATTATTTAATTGATTTAAAATTGACTTCACTAATTTAACTGAAGTTTGAGTGTTTTACCAGGATGAATTGATTTATAAACACACACACACACACACACACACACACACACACACACCTGTCTCCTCGGCTGGTGTGTCGGACGATGTGGCCTCCGTTGGCTCCGCCCCCTGAGGCTCTGCAGCTTCCTGATTGGTTGTTTCAGCCAAACGCTCGCTGGTGTCTTTGGAGTTTAAAACATGGATCATTATATTCATATCAGTTAACATCTCAGTCACTTCAGTATTGATTAACTTAAGGTCGGACCGATGAGTGTAAGCTAAACATGTAGTTTAAAGGGCTGATCAGAAACATTGATTACGCTGTAGAAGGTTTAATCGGCCCTGTGTGACACCGCGGGGCCGTGGCGGTGTCACAGGACACTGGCGGCGCCGGGTGGGGCTGAAACAAAGCCCCAGTGTGTCTGGGACGGCCCGGCTTTGTTGGCGTAACACGGTTTTTGGTCTCGTCTGACGCAGATCTGGGATCAGAGTTACGATCAGTGGAGGTCAGGTGAGGCAGGCGTGCCCTCGGGTGTGAGCGCACAGGTGGGAAACAGGTGGAACACCTTTTCTCAGGTGGCAGCTCGTTTGTCTGGGAGACAACAGGCAGCAGAGTGTGTGTGTGTGTGTGTGTGTGTGTGTGTGTGTGTGCGCTCACCTGGTGTCTCCTCAGGTGAGTCTCCCACATGTGGCCTCTCTGCTTCTTTCAGCCCTGTTCATTGGTGAGAGGTTCAAGTGTGAAAAATCAGGCAGCGAAAAACCGACGCCGTCTCCGACACGATTTCAGAAACATCTAATCCCAAAGCCGGCGAAGTCGTCGAGTTCATTGATCGTTTTGATGTAAAGCCGAAGCTCCTGACGGCAGCTTGTGATGACAAATGTAAATGTAAAGTAGCTGTAATGGTAAATATCCACAGAGAATTTGGACTTTTTGATCACAAACTGATTCAAATCGATTATTTGATCACAGAAGTGGTTCACACAGTTCACATCTGATCAATTAATCAACTAATCACTGCAGCTCTTGTCGCTACTCGTGGTGGAAACTAACTAATCAATTCTTACTTCTTTATACTGGTATGATTCACTTCGATCCTTTTGTTTGATGAGTTTCTGGTTAAAATATAACCAACACATAAATGAGGAGATATTATCAATAACTATAAAAGACCCAGACGTACTCATAAACACATTAATTATTGTACTTTAAATGTGTTTTGAAGCTTGATTTTCTTTTTTTCTTGCAGTGGAAACTCACTAAAAATGGATTTTAATGTAATCAGTGAGACGGTTTTAACGTTTACACACACATGCAATAGTTTTTACTTAATATGTCTTTGTATTTTATACTAACATATATTTTATATATTTAGTTTGTATGTTTGTGGGTCAAAAATACTTTTTTTTCTTACATTTGGATAATGTGGAAGTACACATATATATATATATTATTATTATTACTATCTTTATTCTTATTTCACACTTTTCCATCTTCATTGTTTTGAGAGTCTTGAAAATGACACCACCTGCTTAAATAAAAATAAATCATAAAAAATAAAATCAAAGTAAAGAGCTGAACCCTGTATTCATGAAGAAACCATGTCGGTTCACAGTTGAGTGTAAGAAAACAGCAGATTTATGAGTTTTTTGGGGGGAGCAGAAGCTTGAAACTCCGATAACGCTGTTTGGGAAGGAAGCAAGCGGAGGAGGAAGCTGTGGGGGAGAAAGATACGACTGAGGGAGGACGTGATGCTCATGTTCATGTAGCGCTGGTGGGTTTTATAGGCCTGATTAAGAGGTTCAGTTACAGGACTCCCTCCTCTCAGTTTTCTTTTATTATCATCAGTTTGATTATGTTTAGGCACCAAACCCGCTGGCTGAGCTTCATTATTTTAACCCAAACCATCACAAGTCAGGCTGCATTAAACATCAAATCATACATTCATACATTCAGGTGCAAAGAGCATCTGCAGTTTTGTTCTGTCCATCTTCTACATGTGAGGAATAACGTCTGGAATCATCCTGAAGGGGTTCGTTATCCTGGTTATTAACCCTTTAACCTTCTGTTCGGCACATTTTGACTCACTATATCTTATTGAACACATGTTTTACTTACGACATCTCAACCGTTTGGTGGAGGCCAATATTTCAAAAAATGCCAGCTCATTAAAAAACTGATATTTGTTATCAGTGCCCCAAGGATATAAAATACAGAAATAATACATGTTTTCATAGCTTTTTTCTTGGTGAGGAGGTTAAAGGGTTAAACAGCTTCCTACTGAACTAATCAACAACATGATTTAAGCTCTGGGCGCCCAGGTAGCTCACCTGTGTACCTGAGTGCTTCCCAAATCATAACATAAAGACTCAGAAAAGTGACTTAAATACGTAATAAGTGCAAAACGAACCCCAACAGGAAGATTCACAAAACATCAAACACTTAAAGAAGATCTTATTGATCTAAAAATGATGTTTCTGCTTCCACTACCAGAGCGACGATCACAGCAGCAGCCTGCTACACAGAAATAACAGGCCGAAGCCGACCAGTCAGATTAAATGTGTAATAAACGGCGCTCCCACACAATGAATTTCACACAGGAAACATCTTGAACCTTGAGAAGGAAAAGAAACAGTTTGAAAACCAAACCGAGATTTATTCATCAGAGGTTTTCTCACAGGAGCAGGAGTCGGTGCACTTTTCTGATCTTTGAAACTGCTTTTTTAAAAGTCGAATCTCCAGCAGCTCCTGAGTCCACGGAGCGAAGCCGCTTATTACAAGAAGCACAAAGACAAAGACATTTCACTTCAGCGGCTGAATGAAATAAAGTGAACCAGGAGGCCAGCAGAGGAACAAGGAGCCAAAGTGAAAAACAACCTGATACCAATGAGAAACAAAGACAAATGAACACAACAGAAACTTAGAGGACAGCTCAAGTATAACCGACGAGGGTTTAAATAACACCAGCAGCCGACACACACACACACTCACACACACACACACACACACACACTGTATCTGTGTCATGTAAGATGAGACTTTCACTGTTATAACTGTTATAATATCACAGACAGAAACAGTCCATGTCTCTAGAATATATCAGTCCGGTGTTTAAAGTTGAGATAAGACAACAGACTTCTCCTTCCCACGTTTACATGATGTTCACTCCACCAAAATAAAAGTCCAAACTAAGTTACATCAACCCAACACACAAACTGAAGCAAGACGCTTTCCGAAACAGGCCGACACTGGGAGGAAATCTGCTTTTAGCCGAGAGAAATTCAATGAAAACGGCAATTAAAATGAATAATTTGTCTTGAAACTGACACGAGAAACACTAGGAACACTAGAAAACACCCAGTTCTGAAGAAAGAGTCTTGAATCGCCGCACCAGCAGCACAACATGGTAAGAATAACGATGTCACCACTGATATGAGCGGCTGCTAAGTTAGCGGAGGACTTAAGACGAAGCTGTCATGTTCAAAAAGTTGTTAAAAATGATGTTGCCTGTGTTTGTGTCTGTAAATGAGAGAAAAAATGCATGAAAGCAGGTTTGTTAAAGGTGTAAACTGCCTGTTTTTCACCAGGAGTGACTGATTTTTCAGAATATCCACTTGATAGAAAAAGCTTTTCATGATTAAAGCAAGAAAAACTCGACGTACAATCGTCTAAAACCTCTGTCAGAGATTAAAGGCCCCATGTTATGCAAAAAATATCCACTTTTAAAAAAAATAGTTTTTGTGTGTGAAAACGCTCCATTTAGATCTGGCTCCCTTTATGACATCACAAGGGGATCTGTGGATCATGTGACCTCCCGCAGCCAATCAGCAGGCCCACTGGAAACCTCCTGAATCCACCTCGCTGTCCGCCATTGTTGTTTCTTGAACTTATGTGTAGAAATAAGCAGAATATGGGACCTTTACAGTAGATTTTTCACCCTCCCCTCTAACACCTCCCACCCTCCAGCCAATCAGAGTCGTAGCACCGTTTATTTTTTCTTCTTCTCTGAAACGCTCGCTCTGCCACTCCTCTCCTCCGCGCCCGGAGCTTTCAGCTGGGAGGCGTTTGCTTTCCTCTCCTGCAGCTCCCGTTTCCCGGCGTCCACCTTGGCG
>NW_027255174.1:0-36859 GCF_042242105.1 Pempheris klunzingeri
AGGTTGGAACAGTGATACAGAGACTGGAAGAGTCACAGAAAGGAGAGGAGTGGACGTCCTTTGGCCACATCCCAATTTATTGAGACACTGAACATGTTTTGTTGTGGTATACCCACCACTGTTGGTAGATAAATTGTTTAAGATGAATAAAATGACCATTGCATGCTTCTACTTAAATGTCCTACTTTCATGATATAATATCACTGTAGCATTCACTTTTTACATTTTCCATAGATTTCACCTGAAAGTCGAATATCCCTAACTTTTGGTGAGTAGTGTATATTGAGGCCACCTTGAGGCCTCAGTAGAATTCTTGTCTAACAGTGTCTGTCTCCGTCCACATGATTCCAGTGATGGAATAGAGGCAACTGCATCAGACATTTCCCGTCATTCCATCTGTAATTGTCTGAAACAGACAATGTGATACCCAGCCCCACTTCTGGGGGGGGGCCAGGTGTGTGAAGGTTTGAACTCTCATTTTTCATTCATTTTTCCAAATTCAAAACAGGCAAATGATACACATAACATACATTACAAAGCCACTTTGTTTTTGAAAAAAAGAATTGCTACAAACCATTACAACACAATATGAGATGGGAAAAAGAGGGTTAGGGTAGAGAGTTTCTAATGTTTTTCAGCAGCCAATCCAGTTATTGAAATTATTGAAGGGGTTTTATTAACATATATTTCATTTTGTCTCTGTTATTTTTATTTACGTTTTTCTCTTTTTATCGTTCATAGGACTCATTATGTTGAGGCTACAAAGACGGATGTACAGCCCAGTTTGTTAGAAGCAGACTGTGACCTTGTGGTATCCATGAAAAACTGTCCACACACTTTTAGTCTTAAATAATACAAACCGTTTTCATCCTGTTAATTGTAATAGAACAGAATAGAATAGAACAGAATAGAACAGAATAGAACAGAACAGAACAGAACAGAACAGAACAGAACAGAACAGAATAGAATAGAACAGAACAGAATAGAACAGAACAGAACAGAATAGAATAGAACAGAATAGAATAGAATAGAATAGAATAGAACAGAACAGAACAGAACAGAACAGAACAGAACAGAATAGAATAGAATAGAATAGAATAGAATAGAATAGAACAGAATAGAATAGAACAGAACAGAACAGAACAGAACAGAACAGAATAGAATAGAACAGAACAGAATAGAATAGAATAGAACAGAACAGAACAGAATAGAATAGAATAGAACAGAACAGAATAGAACAGAACAGAATAGAATAGAATAGAATAGAACAGAATAGAATAGCCTTTATTGTCATTGCGGTACAATGAAATTAGGGGCGCTGCTCCACTTTGGTGCAAGAAAATTTTTACAAAAATAAAATAAGAATAAAATAAAATAATAAGTGAATTAATGGTAAAAGGAACATAACAATACACAGTATATAAATGAACAGTAGAGTAGAGTAGTGGTGTCAGTATATCACATTTCTAACAGAGTTATTGCACATTTAACATTTAACGTTTAACAGGTTGAATTTAAACTTCATCTGTAATTTCTTACTTTGAATATTTGAATTTCATGCCAATAACGCACAACAGACGAGGGGGTGAAGTATGGAGCACACCCACACCCACACCCACACCTCCTCCACCCTCTCTCTCTCTCTCTCTCTCTCTCTCTCTCTCTCTCTCACACACACACACACAGTCATAAACAAACTCTCAGCTCTCGAGCTCAAACGTCCATCTCCTCCCCTCCACCTCTCTCTACCCCATCCTCTCTCTGGCAGTCTGTTAGCCCTCCCACTCGCTCTCCCTCCCTCCCTCCCTCCCTCCCTGCCTCTCTCTTCTCCCTCCTCCTCAGAGGAGCAGCTCTGTCTCTCTGCACTTGTCTCCTCAGTCAAGGAGAAACTAATTGGAGGAAAGAATAGAAGAAAGGAGCTGTTGGAAAACTAAAAGAACCAAAACTTTACTTCCCTACAGCATGCCACAGAAAGGTAAGCTTGTTCTCACTTGTCCCTCTCTCCCCCTCTATCTGTTTCACCTCTCTGCTCTGTCCCCATTGGTGGGACCATGGAGTTACAGTTTATTTAGCGGGTAAGAACAAAATAAAGATGAGTCAGTAATGTGGAAGCTGGCTTACAAGCAAAGATTAAACAGTTTGAACTCTAATGTTAAAAAAGGAGAAGAAAGAAAAGAAATTAAGATGGTGAAATTAATTAGAAATTAAAATATTAGAAACAACAACTGAACAATTCATTGGCTTTAAGAAGAAGAAGAAGAAGAAGAGGAGGACGAGAGGGTGAGAGGATAAACATATGACAGAGGGATAAAAACAAATGAGGAGGAAGGAAAGACAGTTCGTACCCTCTGCGTCCGCTCATGCTTTCTGTTCTAATTATGTGAAAGGAGGAGAAAGTAGAAAAGAGAGTTTACATTTCTTTGAATGGACTGTTCTAAGTGCTTCATGATGTCTGCGGTGCTGACTACTTCACCCAGTTTCCAGTCACAATGTGAAATCAACAGATGTTCATGTTTATTGTGAGAAGATACCTGGAGTGAGCTTGAGCCATGAGATGAGAGTAAAAACAGGAGAGCCCATTCAGCAGAGCCTTAAACACTACAGTGAGCCTAACATGAGGCACAGGACTGGTCGGTTCAAGCCTTCTCTTCCAGGGATTGTGCTGAAACATAGAACCTCATATTTACAACGTGTTTGTAAAGAGCAGCATGTGAAGTGACTGAGTGGAAGAACATCACTGCGTCTGGCTCTGGTTCTGTTGGTCCTTCAGTCCCGAGGAGAGGAGACACAAGGGAGGGCAGGGGAACCAACCAACTAACCAACTAACTAACTAACTAACTAACTGACTAACTAACTAACTGACTAAATAACTGACTGAAGCAGCGGTGCTGGGGCGCGGTGAGCCTGGTCTCTGCTGGGTGACACCGGGTGTGTGTGTGTGTGTGTGGGGGGGGGGGGGGGGGGGGGGACATCCGTGTGCAGCAGCACTTTTGAGATTTTCCCCAAACAAGTGACCATCCCGATCCTTCACCTGAAGACTAAAACACAGCGAGTGTTTCCCGCTCCGCGGCCCTCTGAGTCCAGGAGTGAGTCTGAGCCCCGGGTCCGTCTAGTTTCCCGATTCTAGCCCATTTTTAGATTTCCTTCCTCTGAACCCCAGTGATCTGAGACGTTAGTCAGGTAGCGCTGCCTAACCACACCATTTGTCATCTGCCCCTGTATTGTTACATACATTTATTCTATTAATGTCCAGGACAGAAACCACATCTGCTGCTCATCCCAAACCCTCAGCACTGACCTGAAGCCACCAGGAAGCAAAGCCCTTCATATCTTTATCATTCTCTGACAAAAATGTGTAGAATTGTGGAAATGTAGTTGATTTAATTTGTCTCTAAACGGAATGATGATGGTGTGATGATGATGATGAAGGCCTCCCGTTATTCCTCTGCCCCCTCCTGTAAGGGGAAGGAGGCCCGCGGCTCTGAGAGCTCAGACTCCCTCACAGAACCTCTGGAACCACGTTCAAAAGTGGTTTTAAATACGAAACGGTCTTCTTTTAGTGGAATATCATGTTTGGAGGGGTGGGGGGGCTTTTTAAAATCCAAAGCCAGCATTCACAAGAACATAAAGTTGGTCTTAATTGATGATCTAATTAAGTCAGCTGTTAATTAACGTCTTAATTAAATCGAAGCCAATTACCTGCATGATTAATCAGGTCAGAATGAATTCATCCAACATGTGAGTTTGGAGCGTTTCATCTTCTCCGGGTCAGAGGGTGTGAGGGGGGGGGATTTAAGCTCGAACGGACCTGAGCCACTTTTTACTTCAGACAGCGGAGAGCAGAGATGAGTGAGGCCCTCCGAGCTTTTCCCAGTGTGCTCATGTTGGCCACAACCAGGACACAAAGGTCACACTGGATCTTTCCACTGAAGTGATCCGTGATCACACTGTGGGACCTGAGCCGTCCTGCTGGATCCACATCCAGATGATCCCACCTCTGTAAACACTTGTTCTGAACCTTGAGTATACTGCTCCGCTTTGATTTATTTAAAGTTGGGAGGAAGCCGCCGTGGAGAAGAGCGCGCAGGCCCAGCGGGCTGTGCTCACCACGCCAGCACACAGGCTGAACAGTGGGAATATAAAACGGGCTCTTGTGTTCGGGTCAGGGCAGCTCGAGCTTTTAGAAGCGCTGCTTTAGTGGAGCATGAGTCCAGCATCCTGAGCAGCGGAGGCCGCTTCTCTCCCTCCGACCAGTCCTGCCTGTAGTGTTCCAACACACGGAGCAGGAGCCCAGAACAATGAGTGTGATGAAGTTTTATTGGATATTGACACAACTGGTAATATTTATCTTTTTTTTTCCTGTATTCCCGTTAAATCTTTCTATATTTATAAGCCTATAGGGCCATTAATATCATTTCAGCAACAACAGTAGCCTCGGATCCCTACAAACTGTTGTGTGCGTTTATCATTATTATTATTTAATATTATTATTATTATTTAATATTATTATTATTTATTATTATTTATTATTATTTATTATTATTTATTATTATTTATTATTATTATTATTATTATTATTATTATTATTATTATTACTGTTATTATTACTATTATTATTACTATTATTCCTCTTATTGAATGCAGGACCCAGGACTGGTCCAGACTAAACCAGCAGCAGTGTCCATCAGTGTTCGGCAGCAGCTCTCAGTCTCTTTTCTACTCATATCAGCGCGCTGAATGCGGCTGAATGAAACTTTTATATTGTCATCAGTGTGTTCAACAGAAGTCCATTATGTCAGTTGTACTGGTCAAATTGGGCTCCCCGCCGCGGTTTTGTGTCGCAGGATTTTTAACGAGCCGCGACTAACGAGGCAACGACACCAAAATCCCGCGGACACACAAAGCCTGGCGGGTATTTAGCGCGCAGAGCCGCGGCTCCGCTCCTCCGGCTCTTTGTCTCCTTTCACAGGGAGAAAGGCGCAGGGCTTCAGCGGGGACAAGGTGCCCACAGCCGGCCTGTGTGTGTGTGTGTGTGTGTGTGTGTGTTTGTTCCTGTGTGGAGCTGCTTCATGTTCATTATGCAGGTTGTTAATGACAGGAGCTTCAGAGGAGGAGCCGCTTTGAAGCCGGGGCTGGTTAGCTTTTTTTAAGCCGACCTGAAGACACTTGGGGCTTTGGACACTTTGGAATGAAGCGGCTAGTTAAACTGGTCCTGGTGGTCTGCCTCACCATCCTCCCATAAGGGAGCTCTCTGCTTAGAATATGGAGGGCAGTTTATGGACATGTGTATTTTAATCAGAATGATTTGTGTTTCTGTATTGTCTGTACTGAGGGCAGAGAGAGACACAACACTTGTTCCTGGCCCGAACTGAAATGGGGACTAACCCGCCAGGACACCCACCGTTATTTTAAGAATCAGTACATCTGAAATTATTACAACTAAATAGAACATTATTCTGAATAAATGCAGGGTGATTATTATTCAACTGCTACAGGCAGTTTCATTTAGTGGTGAACCAGCGCAGGTGTGTGTGTATCTATCTATCTATCTATCTATCTATCTATCTATCTATATATATATATATATATATATATATATATATATATATATATATATATATACATATATATATATATCTGATAATGTTGAGCCAGTTTTACATGTAGATGTAAACTGTCCAGAATTAAATGAATAAATAAATAAGACTAAATAACAAATCAGATACAAACAAAAATAAATCAGATCAGCATGGAATTCTTTGCTATCATGAAACGTTATTTCATCCTACTTTAATTAATTGCAGGTAATTCTTTGCTGAATTTAAAAGTCTTTTTATTTAACAGCATCATTTCCCCAATAATAATCCCACAAAGAAAAGGGGCAAAGCCATGATTAGCTGTTGCTTAGGTCTTACTGCATTACTTATTGCATTATTAAAGGAAGCAGGAGGAAATAACATTTTGGAAAAAAATCCCAAATCATGATTGTATAGTATTGGCTATTTTGTCTGCATCCTGTGCCATGATTTAGTCTTTAGGGCTTCTTTATATGATTTTGGACACTTTAAGCCTCCATATATTGTATTTTATTTTATTCTATTTGAATAATTTCACTGAACAATTGGAACATTTGTGAAAACCTGTTACTGGGTGTGATTCACTTTGTCTACTGAGGCTCTGTAAATCGCTGTGATAGGATCTGCCTGTGCAGGATCATTTTTGCTGTCTTCTCCAAGCGTCAGTGTGGCTCCTGCTCATCAGCGTCTTCCACACCTGCACGACTTTTCAGGAAAAAACTGGAACGATCGCCTTTTGATATTTAGCTCTGACTCTAACTGAGTTCAATTTGGTAAAAACTCTGAATGCATTCTTTCTTCCCAGAGATCATCCAAGACAGATAAAGATATTTCTCACTACTAATTACTGAAATTAGAAAGAGTCAGAAATTTGAATCCAATCTTCAGTGTAGCGTAGAAATCACTTTTTGGCTTTAAAAAAGAGTATACACACAAAAATCTAATCCTCCAATGCATCCCTGGACCTGAGTGTGACAGCTGGACTCCCATAGTGCAACATAGGTCAGGGCTCCAAAATAATCTTTTACTGTGTTAGAATGTACACTAACACAGAATGCACATTAGCATACATTAGCATATGAGCCAATCACAGGATGGTCTGGCACTCAGCCATTCTGCCCAGACAGTGTCTAGGAATTTTTTCATCTCAATATGTTTTTCTGATCTGATAAAAAAAAGTGTCTCCCTCTCTCATTGCTGTAGAATAGTTGATTAGAAATGACAAGTGGAGGTCTGGCGTTACTGTGATCCAGTGTCCAGGGCGAGATGTGTGTGCTGTAATGTCTGTACGTGTAATGAACATTCTCACACACATTCTGTTTCTGTTTGTACAGATTTCAGAAGTCAACCGAGCTGGGAGACTGGTGTCGCCTCCATGATGCAAAACAGTGAGTTACATCTCCAAAGTGTTTGCTGTTATCTGTATGGTAAATAATTGTATGTGATACATCCCATCATGCACATGGCAAACAAACAGATGTAAGACTAAAAAATATTTTAATAATACATTTATATGCTGACCAACGAAATATTTCAGCTAAGAAGTGCCGCGAAGGGCCGAGGTCAAACCTCAGCAACAGCAAAAAAACACTAGAACAAACCAAGCACAGACGACAGTCAGAACTGCCACCTGCTCTCACTCCCTAATCATTAAATACACCTCTGGCATCATTTTTGGACGTGCTCCTCTAATGTCATTTGGAGTTTTGATGCACGGTTGAAGTCAGGTTACATAGTATTACCTTTTTACATTTTTTTTACAAGTATTCTTTTTATCTTTTCCTAAACCTAACCAAGTAGTTTTGGTAGTAAACGTAACCAAACTGTATCTGTTTCATAACTTTGACTATATGTTTATCATTGTTACCATGACGATGAAAGTCACCTATGACAGAGGTCACTTGACTATTGTGACCATGACGACAAAGGTAACCTGACTTCTTCGTTTCCTGCACAACCAAAACTTATAAAATGTTGGAATGTTTCTCAAAACGCCTTATTTTGAAAGTCCAACCAGATGTTACACATGTATTGTGGCCAACACAATCCCAGAGCCCTGCACATGCAAAACTGCCTCAAGAGGACAGAGCTGCTGTATTTGACAGGTCGGCTGTGAGATTGTGTGGATCATTTGGCCATGCAATTACTTTTTTTGTAGATTAGCCTTTTCATTTTAGAAATAATAACACTGTACTCACTAAGTCAATAGTTGACATCTGGGAATGCAGCCGCAACACTAAAGCACAGTAAGGGCAAGAAAGACAAGTAGTCCACCTGGTAGAACGCCAAAGCATGTAATAGATGTCAGCGTCACATTTGGCTAAACTACACATTCTCATTAATGTCTGGTTACACTTTCAAAATAAAGGACCAAACGACATGGTTAGGTTCAGAAAAATATAATGGTTTGGGTTAAAATATGTATGTTTGGTAGGAAAGTGAAGTCATGTGTCATATGTGACATTATTAAATCACTTAAAATAACTCTATGTTGCCTTTTCGTTTCACATTGGAAAATTGAACCCATGTGAATTGAACCCATGTGAAAATCCTGTTTGTCACTACTTATCGCTACGTTCACCCTTTGCTGCCATAATTATCACCTCCTACTGGCACTGCTCCTTCACTTTAAGCGTGTACTTTACACACTTAGGTGAGGCAAAATGTCCTCTAGTGGACTGACAGGTCTATTACACGCCCTGACGTGAGACGGTGTGACTATGTGTGATAGAAATGATGGAGGAAAAAAAAGGAAATAAGGCCCTTGAATAATTAGTGTAAAACAGACCTAAATGCAGATTTTCTCTTCATAACGCAAACTCATATGTGTGTTTGTAAATGTACCTTAAATTTAGACTGATTGACCCTTTAAATATCATTGTAAATTATGAGTGATTAAATCAAAATGCTGTGCTGTATAAAAGTGGGTGGGACTAACATTGAACTCCACCTGATTTCTTCTTCCTTACTGCGGGACAAGAGGTTCATGCTCTCTGCAGTGAAGGTGTGTGGATTACTTCTCTCTCTGTGTCTTTGCTTGCTCCCTTGCTTCCCTGCATCCTTCCTCTGTATCAGTCCTCACACTGTCCTGCTTCCCCCCCGTGCAGCCATCTCACCTTGGATGTTAGAGGATGATGCTGTCTGACATGTAGTTTTATCCCGGTTTCTTTGGATTAAGTGTCACACTGGTAGCTATGATCATGACACCTTCCTCCCACTTCAATCACTTCTAATTCGAAATAATGAAAATGGAGCAGCTGGAGGTTGTAAGAGGAGGAGCGAATGAAGCACAGGTTACATTAGGAATTGACTGAAGAGAAAGTAGGTCCAGTCAGTCTGCAGTGTGTCTTTTGATATGTGTGAGTGTCTGTGTGTGTGTGTGTGTATACAATATCCATAAGCATGCTTTTTTTTTGTCGACTAGTATTCATTAGTTCGAGCCATTAGTCGACAGTACACTTTAGAAAGAAACTCCTGAACCAACAACAGCATGATGTATATTTACTATCTACAAACTATGATTATTTCATACGGTAATAACATTTGATTTGAAGGAATTACATAATGATATGATGAGGAATTACCAGGAATCATCCACCTTACAGATCTTTAAACATGACTTAGAGAAGTGTGACCCAACAGTGGAGGTTCAGTCACATGGTAGAGAGATGGTAAGCAGCGTCTCTGATGTCAGACGGCCTTCTTGATCTTTCTCCGGCCTTCCACTGCCTTCTGCTTGATGACCTTTGACCTCCTCCCAGTGGATGCTGTGATTGGTCTTGGTCTTGCGTTCAGTCGGCCGATGAGATGTTCTTCTGTTTCCGCTCTTCCTGTAGTTTCTCGCTGTTTTACTGACGTAGTCTTCCCTGTAGCGATTGTGATGTAATTCAGTTGTCCTAGTCCTGGATTAAGGCTATACCAGTAAACATAGCTAACTCTAACACAATTACATCGCTCCTTGTCACTTTGATCATGAGGATGACACTAATCTATAGGTTGTAATATAGTATGGAAAGTATATGCAATAAGTCCAAGACGAAACTGACAGAAGAGCAGGGCTGAGAGAAAAAAGGCTACTTCACCGGCACGTAAAGCATCATGCACCGTCAGTTTGTTGCTGTGGGGACAACGCCAGCCATGCTGCTTTTTAGTGTTTTTATCCAAGGTGCTTGGGAGGTTGAATTACTGTCACGCCTGATATTTGTAGGCCGCCAAAACCAAACACAGGGAATGTTTAGCCTGGCAAGATAATGTTAGTGGTAACATTACAACAGTCTGAATTAGCCAGCCAGCTAGCACAGCCGTTAACCGTTACAACTTCTCACTTCTCACTTCTCACTTGCTAGATTTTTCCATCTCAGTGCACCAACAGACTCACCCAAAAAAACACGTGCGTCACTTTCAATTTCAAGCGTGAAACAACCTCAAAACATGTCGGTGTGTGTCGTTTCCAAATAAAAACAGCAACTTTTCATCTAAGGTAAATGGATTGAAAATCCTAATCATTCTCTAAACCTCATCAAATCACTGAGTGGAGTATAACCGTTTGGAAATGACGTTAGGGGTGCTGATAGGGGTGCCAGTGTTGTTATGCCGTGCATGGACAAACAAGGAATTTGCTGTTTAATTTGGAGAACATATTTATAATAAAACTACATGGTTAAGCTGAAAATTAATTCAGCCGGGCTCAGTGTGAATGAGGTGATTTCAAGTGAAAGCGGAGATGATTTAAAGTGAAAGCGGCTGAGCTGCTCCCAGGGGCCCACTTTCTGTGTGTGTGTGTGTGTGTGTGTGTGTGTGTGTGTGTGTGTGTATCATAGAGGGACCACAGCCAAATTGACTCCATATGTCTGTCTATTAATTGTGTGTCAGCAGAGGAAAGCCTGGGTGTGTTCCTCTGGGACATGGCACTGTGATTAACATTTCTACGGCGAAACAATCGACCCCTAAACACAAAGTGAACATGATGCAAGGCAGCATTAGGGAGAGTTAGAGGGGGAAATAATCCACTGCCACACTTGAAGCCAGCAGCAGTTTCTACGGGGGCCTTGACTCTTCCTATAATTTAATTAACCAAAAGAGAAGTTCAAAGCCACGGCAGTGTGAGGTGTACTGGGAGACAAACCCCTCTCTGAGCCAGGTTATCCATCTGTTTTTTCAGTCGAGTGACTCTACTCCCAGGGAGAGAGGTCAGAGAGAGAGAATCTCCCTTTGTCCCTATTTGGTTCTCTGTAAACTCACATAGAAATACATATATACACATACTTATTGTCTATATTTCTGAAATATTTGTATATATAATATATCGATAATTATTTGTATGAAAGCATTCTTTTTTAACTGAATTCAATTAAATTGAATTGAACTAATCATTTCATTATTTCATTCACTCATTAAAGAAATGATTAGTAATTATAAAGGCATACAGGACGTAGGTTACCTTCTATCTTTAGTTTCATTTGTACTGCTTTTCATTGTCTAGTGTCTTTTTTTTATTCCCTCTATTACTGTGTATTTTCTTTACAGCATGTGTGCCTCAGAATCTGCACTCTGTCCTTTCATTCTAACCACACATGTAGCATTTAGATAAAAAAAAAACTGTGCAAATAAATAAAACACAAACAAATTAGCACATTTAGCAATTTAACACACACATGAAGCCCAGAGCAGACGAGCGCTTTCTGGTCTGACAACCATCACTTGTCACTATCGTTGCAAAAAAAGGATTAATGAGTGTTTTCCGACCGGCCTCCGCTATGGTTCAGGCTTTAGTTTAGTCACAGGGACAATTATGGCTGTTTTTAAAAAACAACTTAATCATCCACCCAAAATTCTACCCATAATAAAACACAGCTCACATAAACACAGGTCATATTTAAATAGTTGAACTGAGTTGATGCAATGAATTTTCTCATGAGGACAGTCTCAAAGAAACGCGTTCCTTCCCTACAGGTAAAAACTGTATTAGAAAACTGTAAAGAACTTTTCTAGTTTTTGCTTCTCTGTTTATTTTAAAATTCCTGGCAATGTGTTGACTGTGGTGAGCAGCAGCAGTTATTTAAGTGACTACACTATATACAGTATGTTTGATGCCTTGAACATTTACTAAAGATTAACATGTACATGTAAGAACACGTCAGCCAAGTGTGTAAAAAGAAGAATCCTGGGCAAGCAACGTCTTATTCTTGTTCTGTTGTTACTCATATTTGAGGTACCCCCCCTTCTCATTATGACTGAATGCAGTGTCTATAGTGAAACCTCTTCTGATTTACAGCAGCTCCACTCCATACTTACGGTCTCTGTGTGTGCATGACTACGTGTGGTGTGTGTGTGTGTGTGTGTTGTCTGGTTGTGTGATTTTATTAATGTCCTTTTGAGAGGTTTATAAATCTGCAATATGCTTTCCCACTCAGAGCCATTAACAGACAATAGACAATTGATTCAGTGTAAATCCCTACTTAACCTGCACAGTGTCACAGTGCAGACTGTGGTCTGCTGCTGGCTGAGTGAGACATGTCAGACCTGCAACATGTTGATCAGCAGACAGATCATTTTAAGCTCCACACATAAACCTACACACAGTTAGACTTTGGAGAGCTTAAACTCAACCGTTTCTTTTTTTTTCTTCACTGCCCAAGAAACGTAAACATTTTAGATCACAGAACGCTCTGAGGTGATAGTTGTGTCAGTCCTGGGAATTTCTTTTACCCTAAATTGGGTATCTCAGGTCACAGTGTCGCTTTTGCTCGAGGGGTCCTTTGTGGTTTCCAGCTGCAACAATATTAACATGCTTTTCAAGTCACAAGAAACCATTGTGATAATGCTAAAATCTAGCCTGTACTGTTAAGATGGAAAGATTTTACATGAACACGCACAACTACATTTTTTAGCTTAAGAATGGCATGAGATCCTTTTCTTCATCTCCTTTAACCTGCTTCCTCCTCCCCTTCAGCATGTGCTATGTGATCGGTGTAGCTACTCAGTTCATTCTCAGTTCAGACTTCTCTTTATCACTCAGTTTTTCTGCTTTAAAGTGAATCATTTTTAAAATCATTGCAGAGTTAATATAGCTAATATCTTTTTTTCTTACTTTCTGTGCATTTATACATACATATATATATATACATACATACATATGTGTGTGTGTGTGTGTGTGTGTGTGTGTGTGTGTAGGTCACAGTGGAGTAAACCAGCTGGGAGGTGTGTTTGTCAATGGGAGACCTTTGCCTGATTCTACCAGGCAGAAGATAGTGGAGCTGGCACACAGTGGAGCTCGACCTTGTGACATATCCAGAATATTACAGGTAAACTCATCCTGCTGAGAACCAATCCTCTCAGCAATGGAACTAGCAGTGGTAGTAGATACTGCACTTTATTCCATTAATATAATATATAATATATATATATATATAAGAAAAACAGCATTGGGGTTTTGGATTACGCTTCGTACACCTTTTTACATCAACACTGTCTATTCAAGAAAATTGATGGCATCAGATATTTTCTAAAATGCCTGCATATGACCTATGTTTATGTTCAACTGACAAGCTCTTGTGGTTCTTGTGAATTATGAGTTGCCTGTCAGGAATGAAGGAGGACGTGGTGTGATGCTGATAAAGTAAAGAGCCACCATGCCTTGTAGTGAGCAGGTGTGGACATGATATATAGACGATAGGGTTGACAAAGCAGTAGTCTCCTCTTCGTCCGTGTCAAAACCTGGCGTCTATATTATTCACAACTCAGCCCCACTGTTGGAGTTGGAGGATTTGTGTATGTTATGTCAAGGAACAGACTACGGTAGTCTAGTAAGTTCACTTTTTTCCTCCCCCACAAATTTTTTCCCTTATTAACCTTGTCATCTGCAGCCTCAAGGTGACTCAAGTGACATCACTTGAGGCAGTTTATCAGGTTTTGGAGCCATAAAGACTTTATGCTAATGATACTACACATTTTTACAGCACAGCAGCAGTGCTGGGTCACGACCGACACATGGTTGGTAGAATATTGTATTTGGGTTGTCAAATTCAAAGTACTTTAAAATGTAAAACTTTCTTGCCCAATGACACTTCGGCATGCAGCCTGAAGGAGCCGAGGATTGACTCAGGCACCACAGGCGCCAAAATAAGTTGTTGTGAATTAGGTTGTGATGGTTTGTCATTTTTCTGAAGCTCCAGTAATGTGTGCGATGTGTGGTTCTCGTGCCCAGGTGTCTAATGGCTGCGTGAGTAAGATCTTGGGCAGGTACTACGAGACAGGTTCGATCCGTCCCCGGGCCATAGGAGGGAGTAAACCCAGGGTGGCAACTCCAGAAGTGGTGGGAAAGATCGCTCAGTACAAGAGAGAGTGTCCGTCCATTTTCGCCTGGGAGATCAGAGACCGACTGCTGGCAGAGGGAGTCTGCACCAACGACAATATACCCAGTGTAAGAACCTTCTGTTCTTCATCCAAGCCATTCAGTGAGAGGTTTCTGCAAGGCAAGCTAGCCAAAGATCTAGACTAATCAGTGAAGCTATGTAGAAAGTTGTTACACTACAGCAGCAGGCTTAGTATAAGTAGTTTGTGGGAAGATGTGGTACAAAAACAAACTGGAGCAGGCAGATGCAATCTTGAAAAACATACATGCCTTTAATATCAGTCTTATTTAAATTGCATATCAAAGGTTGCTACCTGACAAAATGTTATCAGGGATTCTTGATCTGCTAAACTGATGCCATACAGTTTGGGAGGACTTTACTTGTTTGTGTTGGGAAGCTGCTGCATGTCTGTTTCAACATTTTGTTACCATCCGAGTGATGATGTGATGATCACTGAAAATGTTTTCATCCATTACATTTTAAATGCATAAAAAATACCTCATTAACCACTAAGACAGAATATATGAGCCCAGTTCCAAATGATACTTTAGTCATGTATTATACCTGTTCTGTTAACTCATACTATCAACCCTTCTGGTTAATACTGTAATTCAAAATTAATTACGTAATGTAAAAATGATAACGCTGACACACCAACATGACAGGTGTAGCTTCTACACAAAGCCTTTAACATTAACCGGTGATGTGGAAGTAACAGATCTAATTGATTCTCTGTAGGGTTTCTTCAAATAGAAATGACGAGGCTGGCAGAAGGTTGACAGTGGGTCATTAATGCTTTTTGACCGTGTTTGGTCCTGAGATTCTGTCCACCAATGCCTTACATATCCAACAAAATAGTTGCTCTCATGTAGTTACATTGTTGTGTTTATCACCAGGTTTCATCAATTAATCGAGTGCTCAGGAACCTGGCCAGTGACAAGCAGCAAATGGGAACAGTGGGAGCTGAAGGGATGTTTGACAAACTCAAGATGCTGAATGGACAAACCCCCTGGGGAGGACGCTCAGGATGGTATACTGGGACGACACTCACTACCACTGGTAGGGCACTAACTCACACTACGACTAACACTACTAGTACTTCCACTTCACTACTACAGTAGGGGAATTTCACTCACTACCACCAGTGTGCAAACACTATCACAATCTATAGCACACGTGGGTGTGACTGCGATTTTGGTGACTGTAGTGCAAACAGGTTCAGACCCAGATCGTGCTGAATACATTCTTAATAGAAGAAATACAAAATCTACACTTGAGTGAGGAAGGGCTTCAGTAATGACATCAGCTCAATGTTTTACAAATGCAGTGGAACATGTCCTGAGAGGTTTATGAGGGAAATGCTTTTTGAGCTGCACAGGACTTTTTAGGTGACCATTGGTATAAACTGTCAAAACGTACTCTGTCACATTATAACAGCTCAGTTAATGAGTTCATTCTGTAGATCCACCTATTTTGTCTAGTTATTCCAGTTTTATCCAAATACACAAAGACATTTTCACGGCCTAAACATTGGATCCAGTTTTCCCTGTAATGCGTACATTACATTGACCAAGTTAGATTAGACTTGATTTGATTTAGATCTGTTGTTTGAAAATCAGATGCTGGTGTTCACATACCAAGATTCTGAAATTTTGCAGGTGAGATTTTCTTCTGTGCTGATCAGTAATATTGCATATTAAATGTAGCTGCCACAGTGAAAATTTGCTCAATACTAATATTATATGGGACAGAGGACACGTTGTAGAGAGTTGATATGAGCAGTTTCAGTTCCTTTTCCTTCAGTGTGTGTGGCTGAGGGCCACATATGCTGAGCGGGGTAGACTCATATGCTGCTGCTCCTCCTCCAGCACCCTGGGATTATAGCAGTGACAAAGTCATGCTATACTTCCACGGCTGCTGCCTCCCCATCAGTCTACAGCATGTTTTTGCTTGTGTTTGTGTATTTGTGTGTGTGACAGACACTCTGTGTGTGTGTGTGTGTGTGTGTGTGTGTGTGTGTGTGTGTGTGTGTGTGTGTGTGTGTGTGTGAAAGGGGCGTCTGCGCTCATTTGTGTCTCTTTCTGCCTGACTGACTGTGACACTGAGCAATGGCTTCATTCTGTTTTGCAGTCTCTGTCTGCTGGGGATAATGAATAATTAGGCTAGCACCACAAATAACATGAGTTCCACAGGGAGCCAGAGTCAAGCTCCCATCTACTCAGAGATCATATATTGGAGATCTCCACTCTGAAGTGTGCTGTACTCTCACTTAGCTTTTAATTCACATGCATGGTTTAATTTCATGGATTTGAATATTACAGATTATATTGTCGACACTGATCGAGGCCTGTTTTTTGATGAATTACTGCATACAGCAGCCACTGCTTTAGTTGTTATTGCCAATATACCTGCTAGACTATACAGTTACAGAGACAGTCTCACTCAACATGGAATAGCTTATTGTCAAATTTATAATTTAGCATCTATTCAATCAGTCAAATTTTACATGGCTTCTTTTAATGCAGGCTACACACAGACTAGCACAAAACACAAAAAATGAAAACAATACAAGAATTTAGATTAAAAACAAGTTTATTGCACATTTTTTGGGGAAAACAAGCTGCAAACACAACATCATAACATACAATATATACAGTACATATAAAGTTTTTATAGTAAATGTGTTAGCAAGCACTTATATATTTACACATGCAGTGGACACAGAGCAACATTAGCAGGATTTGTCATTTCTGTGTTCATTTGATGAGTGTGAGTTCACTATCCATGTCTCCTTTTAGCTCCGGTTTGGTTTCCAAGTAGAATCTCTGTTTTCTATTAGATTATTAAAAAATCAAAATATCAGTGTTGTGCTCAGTACTCTGGGGCACCAATAAATGTTGAGGTTTACCCCATTTCTGGGACAATTTGGCTATTAGAAATAATTAATAATAATAATAATTATTAAAGATAATTGATAATTATATTGATTAGCGGGAAGTCCACCTGGATAAATGAGGAAAAAGATGATTCAGTCTCCCAAAATACTAAACTATCAATTTGGTATTATGATTGATAATTAACTTAATAACTAAAACCAAAATGACCACATTGACAACTAGTAGAAGGATTTCTGAGTTCTTGACAGAGTAGAGGTTGGCACTGTTCACTCTTGTACAACATTACAGACGACAGCATGTATATTAAAAGATTTATTAAAACATAACAACATACAAACACTCTAACTACATGTGACCAGCTAAGAAACAATAGGTAGAGTGTATATGTTTGTGTATGTGAAGAGGTGTGTAGAATAGGCAAAAGAATGTAACATGGAGGACTACAAAATGTGGGAGAACCAAATGTTGACTCCCTACAAAATGGCCCCCAGACCCCCTGGTGTGTGGGTCAGAGGCAGACAAAGGAAAGTTGAGTGCTGTAGCTGTTAGCTTAGCTTTGTCTGTATGTGTGAGTGTGTAGATAAAGGTACCAGGTTAGGAGAGGATGGTTAGTCTGTAGACTCTGTGTCTGTGTGAGCAAACTAACATTAACTTAACTTTATGGCTGCACAGTAAACTACAACACATCACAATAATCAAACTCAATGAACATTAAAACAAATCAAAACCAATACATTAACAAGGTTAAACCATTGTTTAACCATGTATACAGTTATGCTGTGCTATATATATAGAGTTTGTTCCCAGTCCTCAAAGGGAAGAAGAAGGTCCTTCAGTGTGCTGCTTTCTCAGCCTGTTGATGAAACAGGCTGGAAGAAGGTTCTGGTTCTTCTTACTGTTCTGTTGCAGGCTGGAGGAATCTGGTCACTCCTTTGTTTTGTGCTAGTTAGCAGCTCATTGCTAACTTGCTGGTGTGCTACTGTTCAGAGAATTGGGAGAGCTGAGCTGGATCTTCACAGGTCCAGAGAAGAAGTCAGAGAGAGCCAAGCTGGACCCTCAGGGGTCCAGAGGAAAGGTGTGAGAGAGCTGTCCTGAGGTTGTAGGGTCATGTCTCACACATTAGCCAATGGTGGCTGTAAATCTGGGTCCAGGGGTGCATTTAACACATATGTGGGAAACTTAAGGACTCTGGGAAACTGAGTTCAGAGAGGGAGCCCGATGTTCAACAGACAGAACAACATGTAGTCATCACCAACTTGGTGGAGCCCGACATCAGTAATGAAGTTAAAAAGAGCATTTAAAGAACTGAGAGCTTTCTGCTACAATTCTGTATCATCTGCCTTACTGTAATTTTTGACATCAGTCTGTGTAAAGAAAATCGCATAGGCCCAGTGAGGAACATCAATGTCAATAGGTATGAGGAAACACATTCATTTGTCAAGTGTATGGATTAAAATGCCATGATCAACTGTGTCAAACGCAGTGCTCAGATCTAACAGAATGAGACTGCGATGTTGCTGCAATCAACTGATATTCAGAGGTCATTTATTATCTTTAATGAAGCTGTTTCAATGTGATAGTTGGTCTGATTGCCAGACTGGAATTTTCTAATACATTATCAGTTTTCAGATAATCATGTAGTTGGTCACAAACATAAGCACAGTTTTTAGATACTGGTGTTTTCATAAGCATTTCGATGTGTTTTTAAACTTTTTAGCCACTACAGTTCAAGGTGGAATATTGCTATTTTTTTTTTATTTTTATTTTTTTTATATTGCTACATTTATCTGATGGCTGAAGTTACTTGTTACTTTGTGCATTAAGATTAAAATATGATGATTATTATAGTTTAAACTCATTAGAATATCCATATCTGATACTTTAGTACATTTAGCTGAAAAATGCATTTTAGACAACTCACCTTTGATGTTTATTTAGTTACACTAAGATGTGGAAACCCCAGCTGATGGTGTATCTGAGAATAACAGTGACTGGTCTGAAACTAATGTAATTCTGTGTCCTACCTCCTTCCTTCCTTCTTTTCCTCCTTGGTGCAGAGTGTCCACAGGCAGAGGGAGGTGAAAACACCATATCAGTTAGTTCCAATGGTGAAGACTCAGAGGAGACACAAATGAGGCTTCAGCTGAAGAGGAAACTGCAGAGAAACAGAACGTCTTTCACACAGGACCAGATAGAAGCCCTAGAGAAAGGTAATTGCTAGGTGTTCATCATTACATCATATAACTACATACACATTATACATTATACACATCAGCTCTAGCACCAAACTCCTGGAGAGGGGGTGGACTCTCTCCTTTTCCAGGGTGGCCCAGGGTGAGAGGCGCCAGGTGGATGTGGGAATACTCATGAGTCCCTGGCTGAGCGCCACGGTGTTGAACTCCCTGGTGAATGAGATGGCCGCCTCCATGCCACCATGGGTTGCTGGGGGGAAGGCTCTGGCTGTTGTGGGTGCTTACACCCAAACAGCAGTTCAGAGTATCTGGCCTTCTTGGAGTCTCTGGATGACATCCTGGAAGGGGCTCTGTCTCCGACTCTCATAGTTCTACTGTGAGATTTCAACGCTCACTTTGGTAATGATGGAGAAACCTGGAGGGGGGTGATTGGGAGGAACAGAGTGGTGTTTTGTTATTGGGCTTCTGTGCTAGGGATGAATTGGCCATAATGAACACCATGTTCGAGCTTAGGGTGGTTCGTAAGTGTGCATGGTATCAGACCACCTTAGCCCAAAGATCTATGATCGACTTTGTGGTCGTGTCATTGGATGTGCGGCTGTATGTCTTGGACCTCTGGAAGAGAGGAGCAGAGCTGTCAACTGATCTCCACCTGGTGGTGAGTTGGATCAGATGGCGGGGGAGGCTGACAGACAGACCTGGTAAACTGTCTCTGTTTCTCGTATATCTCGGGGGAGGGTGGAGACATGGAATCTGAGAGGGCCACGTTTAAAGCCTCAATTACAGAGGTGGCAGCCGGGAGCTGTGGCCAGAAGGTCGTCTGTGCTGGTGTGGGCAGCAACCTAAGAACCCACTGGTGGACACGAGCAGTGAGGGAGGCCATCGAGCTGAAGTAGAAGACTTTTCAGTCCTGGTTGGGTTGTGGGTCTCCTGAAGCAGCAGATCGATACCAGGGGGCCAGAAGGGGGTTGCGGCTGCAGGGTTGCACTGTGGGAGGAGTTCAAAGAGGCTATGGAGAAGGACTTTAAGGTGGCCTCAGGGAAGTTCTGGCAAACCATTCAGCACCTCAGGAAGGGAAAACAGGGCTTGACTCAGGCTGTGTTCAGCCAGAAGGGAGAACTGCTGACCCGGACAGGGGATATCGTGGAAAAAGCACTTTGAGGAACTCCTGAACCCGATCAACATGTCCTCTGTGGAGGAGGTAGAGTCTGAGGACTCAGGGAATTCTCAACCATATCCATGACAGAGGTCTCCAAGGTAGTTAAGAAGCTCCTCAGTGGCAAGGCGCCAGGGGTGGATGAGATTCACCCTGAGATGCTGAAGGCTCTGGACATTCTGGGAGAATAGAGAATAGAGTACTCGGGTTCGTTGCTACAAGCCATCCGGTCCCTGTATAGCCAAAGTGAGAGCTGTGTCCGTATTCTCAGCACAAAGCCAAGCATGTTCTCACTGGGTGTTGGACACCAAGGCTACCCCTTGTCAACAATCCTGTTTGTGATATCTATGGACAGGATCTTAAGGCGCAGCCAAGGTGAGGAGAGCATCTGGTTTGGAGACTCTGCTTTTTGCAGAATGTGGTTCTGTTGGCTTCTTCAGACCGTG
Source organism: Pempheris klunzingeri (assembly GCF_042242105.1). NCBI lineage: Eukaryota > Metazoa > Chordata > Actinopteri > Acropomatiformes > Pempheridae > Pempheris > Pempheris klunzingeri. The sequence goes on from NW_027255174.1 coordinate 20,622, forward strand.
ACCTTCAGCATGTGCTGGGGCAGTTTGCAGCTGTGAAGCGGTCGGGATGAGAGCCAGCACTCCTAAGTCTGAGGCCATGGTTCTCTGCTAGAAAACAGTGGATTGCCCCTTCAGGGTTGGGAGCGAGTTGCTGCCCCAAGTGGGGAAGTTTAAGTATGTCGGGGTCTTGTTCACGAGTGAGGGTAAAATGGAGCACTAGATGGACAGATGAGGATGGACGGATTGGTGCAGCGTCAGCAGTAATGTGGGCGCTGTACCAGTCCGTTGTGGTGAAGAGGGAGCTGAGCCAGAAGACGAAGCTTTACCAGTCGATCTACGTTCTAACCCTCACCTAATGATGAGCTCTGGGTGATGACTGAAAGAACGAGATCACCGATACATGCGGCTGAAATGATTCTCCTCCGTAGGGTGTCTGGGCTCAGCCTTAGAGATAGGGTGAGGAGCTGGGACATCCAGGAGGGGCTCGGAGTACAGCCGCTGCTCCTTCACATCAAATGGAGCAAGTTGAGGTGGTTTGGGCATCTGTCAGGATCCCTCCAGGGCACCTCCCTTTGGAGGTTTACTGGGATCGTCCCACAGTGAGGAGGCTCCATGGCAGATCCAGAACTTGCTGGAGGGATTACATATCTCATCTGGCCTGGGAACACTTCGGGGTCCCCCAAGACATTAGATTAGATTACTACTTAAGTTTCTGTGCCATGGTTTGGTCATAAAGTGACGAGTGCAGTTCTAAAATTATAAAATTATATTGGAAATACTAAATGTGGAAACTGATTCAATGAAAAAGAAAACCTGCACGTCACAGCATGTCATCACAGCAGATGTTGGAAATCATTGCTTCACTATGATCGTTACTCTAAAGTAAGGATGTGTGGTTTTGTTTCAGAATTTGAAAGGACTCACTATCCAGATGTATTTGCCAGAGAACGCCTTGCCAACAAAATAGACCTTCCAGAGGCAAGAATACAGGTAGGCGCAGTTATTTATTATCGTTTTAGGCTACAAGTCACTGTGTGAGTGTGTGATGTAATAATGCATGGTGGTCTTTAAATAACAACATTGATATGCACTATGCAATGGTGATGATAAGTCACAGACAACATGCCATTAGAGATATGCTCACATTTTTTCAAATATATCTTAAAACAGTAGTGACCTGCCCATATGTACATTGAAAATGTTAATGATTGCTGTAATTGTTCCTCGTGTCCACGTCAGCTTTGATGAGATCCTTTCTTAGAGTGATTTTTATTTAAGTGATGGGCAACAACATCTACTGTCCATGTTTTGTGCAAAAAATGTCTTCATAAGATCAGTCAAAGCTAATATGGGGCTTCAGCAGCCTGTGTTAAAACAAATGGATATCTTTTACTTTTCTTTCGAACAAAATTCAAATTTCAGCAAAGCAAGAATACATTTGTGAATACAACCGAGACTATGGATTTTGCTCACTTATACCAACATTGCTGTAAGAAGACAGAACACAGAAAGTATGGAAAAGGAGAACAATTAAGGCAACCAATAACTCTTTCAATGTACGTATGGACATGTTGTTACTGTTTAAGATAGACGTGAACCAATTTTTTAACCTGACAACAACCACTATTCTATTCTGGCATGTGCAGGTTTGGTTTTCCAACAGACGAGCAAAGTGGAGAAGAGAGGAGAAGCTGAGAAATCAACGTCGTCAGGTGTCCAACTCCTCCAGCCATATTCCCATCAGCAGCAGCTTCAACACAAGTGTTTACCAACCTCTACCACAACCTACTACACCAGGTACTGACAAGGATATACACTACAATTACTTATTATGAGCATACTAATTAATGAATATTGTCTTAATGGTTAGGCTGCCGGAATGTTATATGTGTCAACAGGCCCTTTTCATGGCAGACATCTTAACTTTTGATCAGATTTACTGATAATATTGATATTGGCTCTGCTCTGGTCAAGTGTCAAGGTAAACCCAGTAAAATGACAGTAACAATGAGCCAGCATCTACAATGTGGTAATTTGGCTGTACTTGATTCCTATAATAACTATAGTGAGTGGCTGCTTGTTCAGTCATTTTTGGTACAAACCAAAGTGTGTCTGTCCAACCTAGTCTCACAAAAGTTTGTGAAATAGCCACAAAATTTAATCTGTGAATTTGTGTCAGTGGACACTAATTTCTTGGCTTACGGCTGACGGGCAGCAATTTGAAATGAATGCCAACTGATGGCAGAGAACCCAAAACAATAGTTGAATGCGCCCACAACATGGTGTACTTCAAATGTCTACTGCAGCCAATTAGCAATAACACTGCATCTAGATCTAGATCTATGTCACTGTCATGTTTTTATGTTGAGAAATGTTTAACGGGAAGCTGTGTCAATACATTACATTTTGTGACTATGTCACAAACTTCTGTGAGACAGGGTTGACAGTATATAGTATCAGAAACTGTGAGGCATCAAATGTCTGGCCAGATTCATAAAAATGCTTACTAATCATTAGATGGTGCCTTGTAGACTTCTTTTCCTATCTTGATTCAGTTGCATGGTCTTTAAATATGAGAGCATAGAAATAAATTTTAGTCTACTGACTTCTAGCTTGAGATTTACTTGTGACTTGCAAAACAATGGCATCTATCTCCCCTGCATCTGCTAATGTCATAGTAATATTCAAATGGCTTGGGATACAGTGCAAATGTCTTTGTTCACTCCATTTCTCCATCCCTGTCTCTTTAGTGTCCTTCTCATCAGGATCCATGTTGGGAAGGTCAGATCCGGTTCTGTCCAACAGCTACAGCCTAACAGCCATGCCCAGCTTCAGTATGGCTGCTAGCCTGCCTATGCAAGTAAGATTATTTTAGAAGATAGCACAATACACAGCTAGTCCATGACTGGAACAACTGAAGTTAGAGATACAGTAGCATCTTCATGTGTGTCACTTTCTAACTTTGACGCAGGCGGGTTGATATACACGTGAACAGTTGATGGGTTGACAACGATTGCTTAGGACAACTTTGTGGGAATGGTTGCCATTGGTGAACATGGGACAACATGGTCCTTCATCTCTGGCAGCTACACCAGAAAATAAATCACCACCACAATCACAGTCCAAACACAGAGCCTCTTGTAAAAAAACACAGGATTGTCACAACATAATGTGACTTCATGTGGGAATGCACTGCACTGGCCAATCAAATACAAGGCAGCACTAATTCCTGCTAGATTACTATGTAATGTTGAACAGGCCATGATCATTCTCCATAGTTGTAAAAGGGTAAATGGTCTGTTTTTGTATAGCTCCTTTCGAGTCATTTCGACCACTGAAAGTGCTTTTCCATGACATCCTCATTCACCCATTCACACATGATTCATACAGGGGGAGTCTAATTTGGAGGGGATTTTTGTTTCATACACATTCACACAAGAAGCAATACTTCAGGAGTAAGTTAGGGTTCAGTGTCTTGCCCCAGGACACTTTGACTTGGAGGAATCAAACTGCCAATCTTCTGATTGTTGGACGACCCACTCTTCCTTTATCCTTCCTCATAGTGTTATAAACCACTGTGCAGTGTTTAGTGACTGATGAGCTTTGAATTTTATTGATGTACATTAAATCTCAAATTGGGCTTTTATGGATCATATTTCATCTTCTCACCTGTGCCTGTAGTCACTGGCTTATACCATGTTTTTAATCCAGGGCTAGTTTTGGTCTGAGCACCCACTCTATGGGGCGGGACAATGTACATGGAATCTCCTGTTTTGACTATTTTGGAAGGATCTGAGACCCCAGCATGGCTAAATGCCTTTAAAGAAAAAAAATGTCCAAATGACCAAAAATGTCTCTTCACCTGTAATAAGGCATGCTGACCATAACCTTCCCTGTGTGAAAAAAAGGCTATTAATTGACAATTGATTGTGACTTCAGAAAAATTGCCTTGATGGTTGTGAGGCTGTATTAGCACAGTTAATCTCACATGACAGCTACCCAATGGTGGACTGCTCATCAGTGTGTTCAATTCTGCTGTTTTAATGGGTAATATTATTTATGTTTCCAGGCATCCAGCCAGACCTCTTATTCCTGCATGCTGCCCACTAGCCCCACTGTAAATGGAAGAAGTTACGAGACATATACACCTCCACACATGCAGCCACACATCAACAGCCAGTCAATGACGTCCTCTGTCACATCATCAACAGGTAGGAAGTTACTAACTACTTACTAACTACTCTTTGATATTCTACGCTCTCCTCTGTCTGCACTCACGCTGAATGTCGATACCTAGTTACATGAGACGGGGCAATGCCCTCGTAAAACTCCCTAAACAGCTGAACTGTCACTTGTTTTCATTCTTTAATTATGTTTGATACTTTTGGAAATTATGGTATTTACAGTGCAGATCTGTGGGTTTGGACAATGCTTATCTCTACCATATTAGTTTGTAATGATCCGCAGAGACTGCCAGATTAAAACTAAAACATGGTAACTGACCATTTTTACAAATTAAATTTAGGAATGAGCTCAGATTAAGAAATCTCAGATTATTGGTGCAGCCCTTTTTACATTCCCAACAAATTTATACAAGCTTTCTTTTAACTCTTCATCTATCTGCAGAGTTCCGTCAGTTCAAATGCAACATGTGGACTCTCTTCAGTATAGAAGAGTCTTTACAACGGTGTTACTTCTAAAATTTGCTTTGTGTTTAGTCAAAACACTCCTTTAAAATTTGCTGTCATGTCCGTCTTATAACTGTACTCTAATGACCTCTTTCCCCCCCCTACACTAGGTCTGATTTCCCCTGGTGTCTCAGTTCCAGTCCAGGTTCCAGGAAGTGAAGCTGACATGTCACAGTACTGGCCGCGCCTGCAGTGATGTCATTTCTCATGGCAATTGTTGTTGTGTCCATTGATCATAAGCAGTGGCTGCTGCAGCAGGACTGTATGGGACATCAAAGCTTAAACTATTCCTAATTTTACAGCTTGAATGTAAAAAAGGACCTGTCATTGACTGAAACAGATTGCACTGCAGCAAATGCAATTACTCCCATTAGTGATTGCGAGAAAACAGAAGAAGTTTGAGTACTCATCTACTTGAAGGATGTGAACCAGTACAAGCTCAGCTACAACTGGATCAAAAGTCTAATGGAGTTGTCACACCACAACTTTTCCATTAGCTGTCATTCAAAGTCTCACTGGTGAGGAAATCTGGCACTTGCCCAGAATGAAAAGCTCTGGCCTGAGCTCTACTCAGGAAGCTCAGGAAGCTCAGGAAGGTGGACCGTCCTTTGGTAACAACAAAGTCCAGACAGGAAGAAACTGCTCAGTGTATTTGGGCGATCTGTGGGAAGACATATTACCTCCACTTTCAGCTCCTAATTTATATCATGTTGGTGTGTTTGTCACAAAAAAGATTTTGACTGAAACGTAAAGGGAAAAACTTCATTAAACCTGAAGTGAACTGTCTGCTATGAATTTGTTTCATCAGCAGATAAAAAGCTCCGGCCTGGAAAGTGTATAGAATTTCAGAATGTGGATTCTGGTGAAATGTATTTGGTATTGTAAACACTTTGATCTGGGGGTGGGGGGGGGACTGGAAGCAGAACAAAAACTTAATTAGCTCAAAAAAGTGAACATTGGATTGTGTCTAGGATGTAAATCTGGTTCCAATTTCAAAATGTAAAGTATTTGTCCTCTCAGTGGTCTGGGGGGGTTCCATAATAAACTTGTTTCAATTTTACTCCTTGTTACATTCTATAGTTTTATTATGGATTTATTCATATTTACTTTTATTTGTTGGACCATGAATACAGTCAAGCACCTGAATACATAAGAAAGTGTTCAGCCTCGTGAGAAAAGCCCTGAACTAAAGTGAAATCTAGTCTCCATCCCCGCAGTAGAGCTTCATAGACATACAGTAGCAGGGTGATCTGAGGCCTCATTTAAAAAAACAGTGCATGTATGCACAAAAATGGCATGCAATAAAAAAACAATCAGATTTTAATAAACGTGCATAAGCACACCGACAGGCAATGTTCCCTGGAAATGTGTGCATGGGGATCTGTCTTATATTCCACCCTCCACATGCCCACATTCAACCATAGATGGTCAATGAAAAGCACCTCAAGAATGCTGATGCATAGAAATGAGCCAAATGATCAGTTGTTCTTTACAGTGAATCATGGCAAAAACTGACCAAGATAGAAACTGGGCTAGAAGGTGGATGTTAAAAAACATGTATTATTTGGTGCCTTTGAAGATGTGCCCAGTGAGACAAGGGGAGAGGGCAGAGAATCAGAAAGTCAAGCCAGACTTTCCAGAATCAGGTGCAGGTAAACTTGCTTCTTTCTTTGCTGCCTAAGCTATGTCCACGAGGGACAATTGAGTCACCACAAAGTGACAAGCTATGCAGATTTAGTTTTTATCAGTTTTTTTACTTATTTTTTTAATTCACATAATATGATGAATATGATGCGAAGCAACAAAGTCAAGTAGGTTTTAAATATTACACAGGTCATCCCAGAAAATCACTTGAAAATGAATCGTTCACATGACCGCTGTTGAGGTCACATGTGAGTATTTTGATTCATTGACACTGCTCTAAATACTTCAATGAGTTTGTAATTGGAAAAAAGGTCACAGACAGTCATGTGAGGTTACTTACATGAATAACTCACCAGCCTGACAGCAAAAAATAATTTGGTGTAAAATATGTGGCCCTGCAAGCTTAGTGATTACTTGGAGCCAGCCACAATGGCTCACTAGATGGCTGGCTTAATAGCTAACTAGGGGTAGGTAACCCTGCTGTCATCAAGTAAAGCAACTCTGATCAACTTCACACTTGGTGGGTGTGTTGCTGTGAACCCGTTCATTTTACACCTGGGCCTTCAGTGGCATCCTACCTGAATCAAACCACCTCTTAATACCATCATTATGACGTCACGTCTATAGAAACCATCAATATTATACAGAAAGGCAGTATAACAGGACGTTGCGTTGCAGACAGGTATCTCATGTTACGAGAATGAACGACATCACTAAAGCAAGAAATCCAATTAAAAGAATTCAACAAGTCACCAAACACTCGAACCACCGACTCGGCTCCAAACACAGAGTCGTTCAGTTGCCAACACCAGGCATTCCCAGCACCACAATCTACTCCTTGGAGCCTGTAAGCCGAGGGTACCGCTCGTAGTTGCTGACCTGAAAGTGGCGGACTAACCCTTTTCCCGGCTGGGACAGGCTTGCTAGCTTCAGGGTGGGCCGGCATTTCCTCAAAATGTCCAGCTTTTCTTGGAAAGTCCGCCTTGAAAATGGATTTCTAAGTAGATCTCAACCAAATTAACATCTTCTCCTCCGTCAGCCATTGTGAGTTAAAAAAACTGCTATTAATACTTACGATTATGCATTTCAATTCAATTCAATTCAATTCAATTCAATTCAATTTATTTTGTATAGCCCAATATCACAACAGAGTGTCTCATAGTGCTTTACAAAGTTGCTAAAGTTTTAGCTTGTGCAGGTCGCTACAGATAAGAATCGCTAGCTTTGGCTAAGCTCTCTGACCAGCCAATCAGAGGACGTGAAAATACTAACGTCACCGTGCGCCTGCTAGAAGGCCCTGGGGTCACCAACTCAAAATCTGATTGGTTAAAGCAACAGTTTCATTGTGATGTATTTTAAGCTACGGGCGCCTGCACTTTAGATCCTGAAGGCCTCAGGGCAGATTTCTTTGACCCTGGCAACACATGATGGCTGAAATATGATTGGATAAAAGCTCTAATATAGACATACACTGCTGGAAGCCCCCCAGCCCAGAGACACAGAGACACTATGAGATGACGAGCATAGACTATTAATAATAATCTAAAAAGATTCATGGGAAAATATTAAAACGTAAATCATTGATTCTGAGCTTAGGCCAGCAGAGAAGGCCTTGCTGGCCCTGACGCTTAGGCCTGTCATGAGCAAACTCTTGCACACAACATTGCCCAAAGCACAAACACTAATCTAGTTTGCCTGAATGGCAATATAACACAACACAAAACTCCATGGAGTTTCAACTAGTTGGAAAAATTAAAATGAACACAAATTATGCACCATCACTATTCAAATGTTTACTCACAATATAGGTAGCAAAGTCTATTTGCTGTATCAGCAACCTAGGATAACATTCTAGACTACCTCTATTTTATAATCAAGAGCTAGAATAGAATCACATATCCTATTCTGCAAATAGTTTATCGTTGTCACTGTACAACAGTAGTAGTTAGAATCACCTCATTCACTCTAGCTATTGCTGGAATCAACTCTCTCCTGGGATTTGACTGAAAGGATGACCATTGCCTTGTACCATATGGTTATTTTGCTTCCCTGCCACTCCTCTAAATACTTCACTGAGTCTGTGTGAAGCTGCATCACTTTGCACAAAGCCATTTAATCAACCCTAGACAGAAACTTAGGACACATTTGAACACATTTGAAAGCCTTGTTCTTAGTCGTTCACACCTAACCTAAAATGTACTACGTTGTACTGCCCTCCTGGTCCTTACTCTGAAATTCTATCTGAATTCTCAGAGTTTTGATCAAATGAAGTCCTTAGTAGAGTTAAAGTGATTATAGTAGGTGTGTCTAGAATTCATGTTAACGTTGTGAAGATGGCCTCAGCACTGCATTCATCCCATTATTGGGCTCAATTGGCCTCTCTCTGAGTGTAAATGGCCCCATTCTCTATTTTAATCACACCCTCCACCTTGCTCTGGCATATGGCAGAGAAATTGACCATTTAATGGTCTTTTCACAAAATCCTATTTTATCAGACCATAACCTAATAACATGTGGATTCTTACTACATGCTATTAGACAAAATGTTTTCACTAAATGTCTATCTGATGCAGTGCAGTCACTAAATTCAAGGATCAGCATTTAATTCAATATGTCTCAATACAGCAGAGGACTCGTGAGAGTCCCCCCTTAGATCACCTTGTGATTGTGCCTCAAGCTCACTTGAAATGACTTTCGATATGGCGAGGAAATGGCATTCCACCGAGCTGGAAGAATCTCACCTAGCCTGACAAGGTAGTCGTAAAACATTTAAGAAGGCTCTGCCACTGCTGCGCATTACTCATCACCAATAGAGAAAAATAAAAAAGGACATTAGCCAGGCTGACAAAGAGCCAGAACTCTAATGATTCATGTATTCCTGCAGAACTCAGTTGTAATGACATCATGAGCTTCGTCAGTGACAAAATTCATCAATTCAAACCTGTGTGATTTTTTACATAACAGTAGTTTATTTCAGGATTTTCAGGCAGGATTTTGAACACACGGTCGCACAGAGACAGCACTGATGAAAGATACAAACGACAAGAACTTCTCTCTGCACTTGTCTTGTTAGATCTTAGTGCTGCATTTGACGTTATTGTGCTTGGCCCTAAATGCCTTAGAGATGCATTTTCTAACTATATAGCTACTATTGATGAGATGACACTGTCCTCCAGCACAGGATAAGTTATCTTATCTTATGCTTAGTAAGCATAAATTATCTTTGATCAGAATATGTCCTTTGACTTCCACATGAAACAAATTACAGGGACTGCCTTCGTCAACCTATGTAACATTGCAGAAATCTCAGTCTCAGAAGTCTCAGAATGATGCAGAAAACAAGTCAACGATTTTGTTTACTTCCAGGCTGGATTATTGCAATTCCTAATTATCAGACTGCCCCAACAAGTTTTAAAGACTCCTTCTCCTCACCTACAAGGTTCTTAATGTTCAGGCTCCATCATATCTTAAAGAACTCATAGTACCGTACTACCCCACTAGAGCACTGTGCTCCCAGACTGCAGGTCTACTGGTGGTTCCTAAAGTCCTCTAAAGTAGTGATGGAGCCAGAGCTTTCAGCTATCAGGCTCCTCTCCTGTGGAACCTCCTTCCAGTTTGCAGACACCCTCTCTACATTTAACAGAAAACTTAATCCTTCCTTTTTGATAAAGCTTATAGTTCAGGGCTGGCTCAGGCCTTGGAGCAGTCCCTAGTTATGCTGCTATAGGCTTAGACTGCCGGGGGACAGTGATGCACTGAGATCCTCTCTCTCCCTCTCCCTCTCCATCTGTATGCACCATGTCCCTTTAATGTATGTCGCTAACCTGGTGTCCTCCTCGAAGCTTTTGTGCTTACTCCTCTCGCAGGTTCCTGTGGATTGTGGTGGCAGCACGCCTGGCTGCAGTTATTGGGCTCACATGGATCACTACTGCACTGTGGGCCGGCGCTACCTCCACTATTTTTATTACTGTTATTAGCCAATATCCATTATTAGTCATATCTGTATTATCATCAACATACTTGCTATTGGTCATTGTCCCCTGGTGACCGCTCCAGTTTGGATTCTACTTTGAATTCTTAATTCTTTGAGTCTCTCTTAATAAAAGAGTTTGGTCTCGCCTGCTCTGTATGAAAAGTGTCTTGAGATAACATTTGTTTTGAATTGGCGCTATATGAATTAAGATTGAATGAAGTGAAGTGAATTGTTAATAAATGGGCTAAAACATCTGATAGTTAGTGGAACAATGGAAATCATCTTTCAGTGATGTTCTAAACATGCATATATATCCCAGTAAAAAAAGAGGGAAAGTGAAAAAGTGATGGGTTTACAATGTCTAATTTTAGGGTGTGACATGAAATTCCCAGCCTGAATTCAGAGCCCTAAATGTGAGCCCTAGACTCTAGAGTCGTGGCTCTGACCTCTGTGCAGCCAACATACATCCTGACAACCTGCCTCTGACTCTGGCGTGGTTCATGAATGTAACACTTTATTCAGTGGAAAACAACATCGCCTCCAAACATAATCCAGCCAGAGATTACACCACAACATATTTGGGAAATCAATTTAGTAAAATAGAAATCTAATCCTAATCTAGAAGCCAGGGTTGTCTGGAGACTCATGTTGGATCAACATCTAAACTACATTTATGTTGGATTATTCTTTATTTGTATTTACTACCAACTGTCCATCACTGTCCATCATGTTTTAAGATTGAACTTGCTTGTCGAAATAGGAAATGTCGGGTTGTGAATTAGAAGATTTCCAACTTTATGAGGAATTGAGGATTGCCGTGCAGTTAGGTTTAGTCTCTATGAGGTTAGGGACAGAAACTGGCAAATAGCCTTCAGAATGCTGAGAATATTGCAATATTAGCACACACACACAGATATACACACACACACACATAATACCCTCAAAGGTTACACCCAAATTTCATACAAGCAAATTCATTCTTGAATAGAAGGAAAACTAGAAAACTATTCATTAGCTCTCTCCCTCCTTTTCATTCATTCATTCAGCCCGTCATTTCTGTCTGTCATCCATCGGCCAGCGGGTGGCTACAAAATGAGAAAGGGGTCAACCTCTCCTCATTTACCTAACAAAAGACTGGAAAAAAGAGTGAGAGAAAGAGGAGCTGATGGCTGTCAAAGAGAGAAAGAGAGAGGGGATCCAAGACAGATGACCTGCAGCTTCACTCTGAAAAGTTTCATTCCATTACATCTCACACAATCCACATCATGTCAGCTCCTATCAATTACTGTCTGCATCAAAAAGCACAATAGGAGCTCTAATCATCAAAGAGCATTTGGAGAATGATCAATGATGGCTTCTTACCACTGGAACAACAGTAATGAAAAGATCATTAGGTTATTGTGGTCACAACAGGACTGTGATTATATGTGTGTGTGTTTGTGTGTTGGTACATCCACACCTCCTCTCTTTCAGATCACTTTGGAGTCGTATTCAATATGAGATCGAAATGTTAATACAATCGGCCACAGCCACGGGAAGTATGATTTGACAACCAAATGTTTATGTTCAATTGTTAAAGCCCTCAAGCTGGGATAGTGATTATGATGGGAGCAAAGGAGGTTAGAGACACAGGCCGTGCAAGAAGGTGGACAGGGGGAATGAATGTGTCAGACCCTGGAGACTGCTGCTTGTGTCCCGTTTCAAACTGAAAATCAATGTTAATGGGGGTCTCTTGCACTCAATCTTTAGTTTCACATGCAGTCATACAGAAGTGAACATACAAGCATGGTACATAAGTCACATAACAAACGTAAGCATTATGAGCATTCTGTTCATAGAGGCATCATGTATTCATTTAACCTCATTCTAAGCATTATGTGATGAACGATATGTTGAACTCTACACTTCTTCACGTGCCCACTCACTGTTTCACCATACCATCACTATACATGTAGTCACAGTATACAACATCCCAGTCACATCTTTAGACATGCTCCAATCACATTTAGACAGCATCAGTCAAACTCCTCCCTCCAGGTCTGCAACGCTCAAAGGTATGCTATGCAGACGTGAGAGACAGTAGAATGCCATACCTGACCAATCATAACCAAGTATCTAAAAAGCTATGTAATCATTTCTTATAACACGCCCCTTGCAGTGGACATCGGATCAATCAAGACACAATCTGTTAATGATCAAACGGTACATTTTCGTTTAAATTTTCTGATTTGATTAATTTTGGAATATATAAATGAATGAATGAGTATATAACAAAATGTAAAACCTGCTCTACTGACAGCTCAATATCTGACTGTCCCACAGTCATTTTCTGCCTCACTCCAGCGCTCTGTTTCCTTCAGGATGGACGAGGTAAGAAACAAGAAGAAGACTCACTGTTCCTCAAATTTTACATTTTGAAAGGATTAATATTAGCACACCCTTCTGAAATGTTAATGTCATGTAGTTGACATTATCTAGTTGAGACAGAATCAATATATCTTTATAGACTTAATGACTTAAATACCTTACCTTTTATACCTTTAATGCCTTTTAGATTTGCCTCCATTTGTATGCTCTGTTGGCCATAACCCCATGTGTGTCACATCACTAGGAAGCCCAGGATGCCCTCTTGGCAGTGCAGTCAGACTCAAATAAATTGCAAGAATATGCCTGACTTGTCATGTCCCCCACACAGGACTAAAATGAATTGGTTTTAGGAGGATAATGTGTAATGAAAGTTACTAAATGGTAGTTTACATATCTGATCCTAATGTGCATGTGTTAGTAAGTAGGAAGTCTAAAACAATCCATCTCTGACAAACCAAATTCATTATGTTCATATTATTTCAGAGTTCTCCCACAACAAAGTGAGAGCTGTGTCCATATCATGTTTTTGTTTTTAACTAAATTGCTGTCATCATTACGTTTTGATGAAAAACATCATTGTTTAACTCACAGGAAGGTGGGTGGCTGGATGGATGGTGAATAAAGTTTAGGACTGTCACATCGGAGTCCAGAGTTTGCATCTCCGCTCTGTGGCTAAGCTTAATAAATAAAGGTTCGAAAAAGATCGTGATTTGGGTTATTTTGGTGATATGGTATCAGTGACCAGTTTAGTATCAAATTTATTCTGACTTTTCAGCTACATTAATTAACAACATTTCCTCGTTATGTTAAACAAGGAATATAATTTGGTCATCATAACATTTGCCTCAAAACATATTTGCTATCCAAAAGTTGGATATATAAACATCATTTTTAGGAGACAGGGCTGCCAAAGGATAAATGGTGTTACTGTTACTGTAAAAATACTCCTCCATACACTTTTTATTATCCTGAGTCACTAAAGGGTCAGTCATGTACAAGTCCCTCACGTCTAGATCTTCATAGCTTCATTAACCCCAGCTCTCCTAATATTCTAGCCAATGTTTTGGATCGTTTTGACTGATTGGGCTAACCAGCTACTCTAAAGTACAGCTTCTATGACTGAACATACCTTTGGCGTTTTGCAATCATGTTGGCAATTTCCATCAAGGTGCAGAGGTGAGGAGATGTGACTTGATCTCTCCTGGGGGAGAGTACACTACTTGCTTGGTTGCAATTAAAGGCTGCTCAAAGTCCCAACAGTTATGAGGTAAATGTCAGGTCCTCTCCTAGATATTGCTTTTTAAGTAATGTAAAAAACCTACATGGCATGGCTAGTCCTCTTTAATGCTTTCACTTTTGCCCTGTTTTGCTCAGTAATGCCAATAGATTTTTGTATCATTTTTCATCAGAGCCTCATTTAAATATTTGCTCTGCTGTGGTGCCATGGAGACTAACTGCTGTCTTGTGGTGGGCGCTCAGGTTATTTCTCTGTTGCTTTCCTCTGCATTCATTTACTTCTTGTTGGCTTATTATGTTAAGTTAATCGTTTATACTTATACAATAATAGCATCTGCCTCAACATTTACTTCAAGTGTGGTTGGTTTTATGGAGGGTTTCTCTGCAAGCAGGTCAGCTACACACCCACACTCAATCAATCAATCAATCAATCAGTCAATCTTTATTTATATAGCGCCAATTCATAACAAATGTTATCTCAAGACACTGCTCCATTAAGAGCAGGTCTAGACCAAACTCTTCAATTAAGAGACAGATCCAACAGTACAAGAATTCAAAATTAAGGATTCAAAAATCCCCCCATGAGCAGCATCAGATATTAGGTGGCAGGAAAATCTCTCCTTTAAGCCACCAATCCTGTAAAAATTTGCTTTGGGTCTCATGGGATCCCAATCTCAATACCTCTAAGGCATACCTCTTGTTAATAACATAGCAAACCTTCGTTACTCTGCTCCATATTTAAACATGTCAAGATTCAAGATTCATGACCTTTATTTGTCACATACACAGTTGTACACAGTATAATGTGCAGTGAAATCACTTTGACTTGATTTTTTCAGATCATTCGACTAAATGATGTTTTGCCATGTTTGGTCTTTATGAGCCACCATCCTGGGTGAGGCTGAGCATTTTCATCCTGTGAAAATGCCTCATCTTATTTTTTGACCGCTCACTCCCACCTGCAACAAAGTTCAAGCTGCCAGCTCCCACGAGACCTAGTGGGTCTAGTTCAGACCATTCATACCTCAGTGAGGAAGATGATCTGTTTTAGCCTTTCATTACGGTTATAGCCTATTAAGCCTCACTGGAACCCTAATTGCTGCAAGCTGATGTCCAGTGATTTAAATAAATGTGTGCATATGTGTGTATGTGTTATCTCTAAGTCCACAGGCAGGAAGAACAGAGGGAGAGAAAGAGGAAAAATGAGATGGAGAAGGGAAGAACAGAATATTGTCAGTAGATGATTGAAAGAGCAGCCATCCATCCACTGAGTCAGTTAGTCAGTCAGAGAGACAACAACTCACTGTCACAGTCCTCTCCCACAGCTGCTCATATCTTCATACAAATAATCAGCATTTACATTCTAATTAAAAATCATCATTATGTTGATCATTTACATCCTAATGAAATACATTTGCATGGTAATCACAGCAGGATGGTATTGTCACAGGGAAGCATTCTGCCTCTTCACAGACAAATAAAGAGACAGACAAACAGACTGGACAGACAGAGAGATAAAGGCAAATTGAAATGAAACTGCAAAGAGCAGATGGGAATCAGCTCAATGTCTGATTCACTTTGACATCTTTATTTCAACCAGGGGGGGGGATTCTTCCACAGAGACCACTGTACACACAGGCCTTAATAAATAAACTCTTATTGTGATGAGAGCTGCTGTCCTGCAGCCTCTGATAACAAGTAAATAAAAGACCTGGACGCCGTGATCACAATGGAAGCTTGTCAAGTGGTAATAGAGAGTGATTTCATCAATGGAGAAATCCCATCAAAGCAATTATTCACCCATTCAGTGTCTCCACTTAGCTCTTCACAATAAAATAAATACAACCATTTCATTTAGCTCGTAGCAAACATTTACAGATAAGTACAGATAACTGATGCTTTGCTCTCACATGCGGTATGCATCTCATAAATATCACGCAGATATAAAACATGTTGAAGCTCATCATTTATATCAGTTTTAGTCCATATGTGGATGTCACTTCAACAGGAATCAGATATTGGATGATGCCACAATCATGTAAAACTGTTATTCTCTTGAATGTTACAGAGAGGACGGCTGTGAGAAAAAGAAAAGAAAAACGTTAAGTAACAAATGACATGCATTGTCAAGTATGAAATATATCAACAAGCGCATTTCATGCTCCAGAGACATTAGCTTGATGGACAGAAGTAGAGCCAGCGGTCAGAGACAAGCTTTATTGTTGACAGAGTACCAAACCCTACATTCTGTTCACCTCCCTTGTGCTGGGCTATGGGCAGAAATCTCAGGGATAAAAAATTGCAAAACCTGGACAAATTAAAGCAAAACTACCTGCATGGATACTTAAGAG
>NW_027255175.1:0-36814 GCF_042242105.1 Pempheris klunzingeri
AATAGCAATAATGCGATTCCCATCATATTCAAAATAAAGCAAACTAAGAAATTTTCAAACAAATTCTAAAGATATCCGGAATGAAGTATGTGTTAGAAGTATGTTAAAAAACCGCACCTGCGAATGAATGCCAAAAGATAGCTACGTGTCGAAAATGTTGTCTAAATCCGGTGCTTTGGTTACATTTTTTTCATAAATTAAACTGGATTAAAGATATTTCATTGGACCAAAATGATAATTTTCCTATATTTTTTAATGTGCGTGTGATTCACAGTGGACAAAAAATTAGGTGTTGTCCGATACAGAAGCATGATGCACCATTGTGAGCCAAAAATTTGTCAATTCACGGTATATAAGGCAGACATAAAATTTTTGAGACATTAAATTGATCCAAAGTCGAAATTTGTGAATTATCTTATATTTACTTTATGTAAAGAAATAGAGATATGGAAATTTAAGCTCATATCACAAAACAAATCTCACACAATGCCATCATCGATCGAGATGTATTGATGAAATATTTGAAATTGGTCTATGAAGAAAATCCGTACAAGTCATTGAAAATTATAGAAATGATGATAAAAATTTTGAAATCCTTAATGAAAGAATTCGAAATCATGTTTGCAGAATCCTTATAGATTTACATAAGAGAAAACTTTATACATGTAATATTGAAAAATAATCAAGATTATGTTACGTATCAGTGCTACGATGTTGTGATACACTTACGAAAAACTGATCAGCATCAATTGGAGGAACAACTGAACACTGGGATAATACAACCTTCAAAAAGTAATTAAGGTTAATCTGTAACTTTTGCTAAAAAGAAAGACAGCTCATATCGCTTTTGTTTTATTCTTGCAAAATAAATGAAATAATGGTAAGAGATAAACACCTGCTTCAATTCATATACAAAAAGCTCTATAACTTTATTAGTGCCAGGACATTTTCAACCTTAGACTTACAACGCGGAGATTGGTAGATTCCAGTCGAGGACGAAGAAAATTCTAAAAAAGCATTTACATTTAAGCATTTTATGGCTCATACTAATATAGTTAAATTCAATTTGGTTAAGCCAATCCTCTTGCCAAATTACAGAAATCGACGGAAAGTGTTTTGTGAGATTTATAATGCGTTATCGTATATATGGATGATATAAGTTATTTTTCTTCTCATTATATAACACATATAGAAGATTCGAGAAATGTTTTTTACACCTTCAACGACTAAACCTAAAAGTGAATCAATGGTTATGTGTATTCTCGCAAAAAAAAAATATTTTGGTTTAATGGTACCTAGCAAAGGTATTGTTCAAAACCAGAAAAAATACAATAACTAGCAGTAAAGTATCAAACTCAGTCAAAGATTTAAGTTAATTTCTTCACATATGAAACTGTCCAAAGATTTATAAAGAATATTTCAGGTATAGTTAAACCGTTATACAAATTAACAAACAATATAAAGTCTATTACGTAGACTATAGCGGTCAAACATAATTTAAAACAAGTAAAAGAAAAATCAATCAGATTCCTACAATTGGTTATGAACGTAATGAAAATTTTTTTTATGAAGTGTGACGCTCCAAATAATGTGTTTTTGGCAGTTTGTACAAAATTAATGAGGGTAAGAAAAAATGTATTGAATTAATTTACACAAAATTTAATAACGATTAGAAAAAATGTTTTAATACTGTCAAAGAATTTTTAGAAATTATGGTTGGAGTCAGGAAATTTAGTCATTGCCTATTTGGAACAAAGTTTACAATACTATTCGATCATTATCAGCTATCAAACATGGGGAAATTAAAAGATTCTTGTAAAAGAACAAGCAGAGGGCTCATGAAAATGTAGGAGTAAAAGATTTTTCTTTCATTTGTGAAACTTCTAATAAGGTGGCTGACTTATAGTCAAAAAGCACTTTTTGCATATATATGTATATATATTACTAATCTGGGAAAGTTTACCAAGAAATAAAAGAAAAAAAAACATTTATCTCTAAAAGTTATCAATATCTAAACTCAAAGGATATGAAAATGGTTTATAAAAATCGAACCTTTTAGTTGGTCGCATGAAATCTATCAAGATTAGATACAATATTTTTTGACACGAATTACGAAGGAGATTTAACAGTAATACCAGAGTCATTACAAAAAAAGAATACTTAAATAGTCCACAATGAAAACAAAGTGCACTTTAGACATAAAACCCTTAGGAAATTATGAAAAGAAAACGTGTATGGCTCTTTTTACAGAAATATAGACCATTTTATCAGTAATTCTATAGTCTGCAAACAAAAAATATTTTCAGAGAGGATAAAAACGTAAATACTAATATAAATTTGATAGAATCGTACACATCTTATTGACATACAGATTGCATGAGACCAATACCATTGACCATCCAGGGAAACAGATACATTTTGATATTTGTAGGTGGCTTCTTAAACTAAATTTAAGCAATTTTACTTCCCAATACATCAGCATCTTCAACGTCAGAAGTCTTGATAGAAAATATCATATTTAGACAAGACATTCCTAGTGGTGTTCAGAAGGATTGATAAAAAAAATTTGAATCAGACCTGGTTAATTTAGTATGCGGCAACATGGGAGTCAAACATTCAATTCAAGTCCATATTTCCCAGTAGGTAACGGGTTCGCAGCAAGGTATATAAAGATTTTAAAAGAGGAAACCAGGTTAATTTGTAATTCTAAGGCACCCGGATAATAAAATTCTTCTATAGTTCTACTTACACTTACAAAACGAATAAAAGCTCTAAAACCAGATTTCCCTGGCGATACTTACATATGGTTGTGATCTTGCAACAATTACTAATTTCTTTCTGAAAACCAATTCATTCAACACAAACACTACATAAAGTAATAACGTAATATCAATTTATAAGCTTATAAAAACAGTTACAAAACAAATAATTATTATAAAAACATGCGCAGATATTACTAAACAAATACTTTGACTCAAAAACGTGGCGAAGAAAAACAAAAAACAAAAACAAATTTTGATAAACAAGCAAGCTGCTTCTTCTTTATCGTAAGGATATATTGGGTCCTTAATGTTATCTTCAGGAAACGATCAACTTACAGTTATAAAAAAAATTAGAGAAACCAAGTGATACATGCAAATAATGTGGTAACCTACTCCATGAACAAAATACCAAGGGCTTCCAGTGGTGGTGGAAAATCCCAGAATTAGAAGAAAAATTATCCAATGCAACACTATTTTCTTCAGAGAAGGGATGTATGTGACTCTATGACATATAACAGAGATTAAATTTAGCTTACGAATTTAGTGTGTAGACGTTTCGACACATAGTTGTGTTGGTCTGAGTCTCTATTTGCTATAATAAATGATATAAATGGGCATAAAATAAATTTAATATATTACCCTGCTGTTATGACGAAATAAATCATATGATTTTATTAATTAACAACATTAACAGTTCTAAATATAAAATATAAAGTTAAAAACCGATATATATATATATATATATATAATTATCATACATCTATTAGCAAAATAAAAAAAAACTGTACTATCAAACATCGTATACCTAAATCTCAGACACCGACAACGCGCGAATAAATAATAAAAATATATAAGTAGTCTCTGTAAATAATTTTAATAAATCGAATTTGTAATAATAATAACACGTTTAACTGAACTAAAATTTTATTTTTGAAATAAATTTCATTAAATAAATGTTACAATAAATAATTCAGTTAGGTTTAACATAACAAAATTTTAGATGTTCAATATTTAAGTGGGTAGAAATACAATACTGAATGCAAGAACAGTTGTTTTCGATGATTGTTTATATACAGTGAAAAAGGATCAATGAATTAAATCTAATAATTTGAGGAACATAATTCTAATATTTAGTTATATATCTATAAAACTCTATATAAATAAGGAATACGAGAAAGTGAGATTTTAAAATAGAAAACCTGAATTAGTTATTTTGACATAATTTAAATAAATGAATATTTTGTTAAAAAAATTAATTTAAATTTTATTAATGATTAATTGAATTTATAATTGATATTTAAATATGTAGAAATACAATACCAAATGCTCGGGCAGATGATATTGATGGTTGTTTCTATAAAATGAGAAAAAATTAGTGAATTAAAATATGATATTTACAGAAAGATAGTTCTTATATTTTGCTATATACTTAAAAAACTATATATATTCGGAACACGAGAAAGCGCGAATTTAAAAAATCGAACATAAATTGGATATTTCAAATGAATTGAATATATTTATGATATATTAAAAAACTTATCTTGATTTTATAATTTATATTTAAGTGAGTAAAAATATAATACAATATTCTCGAGCAGAATTTATAAAAAATTGTTTATATATAATCAGAAAAATCAGTGAATCAAAATTAATTACTTTTAGAATGATAATTCTAATATACAGATACATATTTAGAATAATTTATATATATTCCAAGAAAGAGCAAACGCGACTTTAAAAAAGAAAGCTAATTAGGTTGTTTTAACTTTTTTTAAATATATGTATGATATATTAAAAATCTAGTATGAATTTCTAATTAAAATTAAAGATCGTAGAAGTTTAAAACATAATGCTCGAACAGATTATATTAAAAATTGTTGATATATAATTAGAAAAAATCAGTGAATTAAAATATGATATTTTTATGATGATAATTCTCATATGTAGATATATATTAGGAAATTTTATAAATTCGGAATACGATGAAGCGCGATTTTTAAATAAACAACAAAAATTAGTTGCTATAATTCTATTTTTATACTAAATTAATATAATGAAAAAATCAATTTAATTATATATAATATTAATTTAAACGTTTGGTTGATATCTAAGGAGTTATTAGCATTATCCTGGATATTAAAGCATACTTTTTTCAAAATAGTTTATATATAATGAAAAAAAAAATCAATGAATTAAAATATGATATTTTCACATGAATAATTCTAATATTAAAATGCATTTTAAAGAAACTTAAATTAAATTCAGGATACTAGAAATCCAGAATTTAAAAAACAAATCCTAAATTATACGTTTTAGCTGAATTTAAATATATATGTTACAATAGAAAATGCAATTTAAATTTACATAATATTAAATTAAATATATACTTGATATTTAAGTAGGCAGTAACATAACACCGATCGCTCGAGCAGATCGCCTTGGTTGAAGATGTTTATGGGTGAAGAGAATGTCTATGAGTTGAAATCCGATATATTTTTTAAAAGGTTACTGTAATGATAATTCAATTGTATCCAAACATCCAGACAAAAATATATGATAACATTATGACTAAGAGAAACTGTAATGATAAAGATTTATATATATCAAATCTTGATTCTTTATTCATATTTCGATAACAAATCAATAAAGCACAGATAATTAAAATAATACTAAAAATAAACAAAATTTCAATAAAATTTCAGATGGTTTTTTTGATATTATATAATATATTGAGTTTAATTTCACAAAAAAGAGTTTTTATCACTGGTTATTCTCTATTAGTAAACTCCACGAGGGTACTAAGGATTTTGAACAATTTATAAAAGAAATATATTGTGAAAAATATTTGATCATTCATTATTTAATCTTCTCTCACTATTGTGAGCCGGTTCCAACAATAATAATCATCTCTGATGGTGTAAAAGTGTTTTTACTTTATTAATTAAATCAGGAACATAGTTAATAAATACTTGATGGATGCACTACTACAAAAGAAAAAACTGATTTAAACTTAAAAAAATGTATTTTGTACAGGTTAATGTGTGAATCGTATAAATACTTTTATTATTGTTATGTACTTTTTTTAACTTTGTATTAAATTTAATAATTATTTATTGGTCGCTTAAAGGAACGGTAATATACTTCATAAATATTTTATCTTTTATATGAAATATTTCCGTAATCCAGGGTTAATTTGATTTTTGAACTTTAAAGTTATGTCATATTGTATAATTACTTAAATAATTATATGTACTTGGTTCTATATATTTATGTCTATTTAAGTGTGTACACTTTTAGTAATTACACTTCAGGGTTGAGTGTGCTTGTAATTCCTTTGTTTTTTCTGTTATTTTACTGTAAAACATTAATCTCATAATTAACAAAATAGACCTTAGAAGGTAAAATATTATTCTAGAAAATATTTTACAATATATAACAGCCTAATCTACAAATCAAATACTATTAATAAAATTAAACATATCTGTACGGGATTTAACTGCATGCCAATACAAGATTTGTAGCACGTAAAAGGTTAGTAAAACGTATTAATCGATTTAAACCATAAAAAATAATTTAGTTTAATATTACTTAATCTAGAATTTGAGTGGTGTACTCTGACGACTTATTAACACGAAATTCTACGTTTGGAATGTTCCACTGGTTTTTCTTGAAAGGTTTGAAAGTTAGAGTGTCTTTACAACCTCTCTAAGGTAAAAAATTTCATGTTTTGATGATTTCATCAAAAGTTTGCAGAAAAAGTTTTATTATATTAAAATCAGTACCATTTAATGTAAATTTGTAGTTTCCTCATTAGTTTCCTTGGTTGTTTACCAACAACTTATGCTCAGAATATTATACTGAAATAATATATGTAAATATGTAGTATACTAATATTTTTTTATATACTATAATTAAAACAATGAGTTTACGCTTGATGAATATGGAACAAATTATCATATATAATCAATAATTTTTCCTAAGTTCCCTTTATAAACTTAATAATAAAAAGGTCACTCTTTATTAAACAATTATAACATTATTTATTTTTTATTGAATCAATTTTCGATGCATGATAAACCCATCAATTTAGTCATCTAATGTTTAATTTGGTAGAAACATTTTTCATCAATATATCTCCTAATTATCACTTAGTAAAAGTTAATACTACGCATTATATGTGGTATTTGTAAGAAAAATAATTAAAGTTAATTCATAAAAGTATAAAATAACTAAAATATATTACTTTGGTGTGATAATGAAAAAATCAAGCTAGTTCCTTAATACATCTTCATTACGAGTTATAAATAAAGCACACAAAGTTAAAAATTCAATATATATAATACATCGATCAGAAAATTTACATATAAAATCATGATGATGAAACATCTTAATATCTATTTCAGATATTGAATGAATTAGATGAAATAGTAAAAACATATAAGTAGTCTCTGTAAATAATTTCCATAATTTCAATTTGAGTGCAGTATTATAGGTTAAAAGTAAATAATTATGTTAAAAAGAATTTAAATATATCACTGTTGTGTAGTAAAATAAAATTAGATTTACTTAATAACAACTTCGTTGTATCTCCTATATTTCAGTGACAAGAAAATTAAACCAAATCTTGGGTCAGACGTAATTCAAGTCCCTGAAATATAATAGGTAAAAATCATACAATAAGAATGCGATATTTTCAAGAGGAAAATTCAGATATTAAAGTACGTATTTAAGATACTTTAATAAAATTCGGAATACAATAAAGCGAACATTTTAAAAAGTAAAGCCTAAATTATTTGTAATAACTGAATTAAAATATATGTATGTTGTATATAAATAATATTTTGAATTTATAACTAATATTTAATTAAGTAGAACAATAATACTTAATGCGCGAGCAGATTATATTAAAAATTGTTAATATAAAATTGGAAAAAATCATTTAATTAAAATATAATATTTTTAGAATCATATTTCTAATATAATGATATATATTTAAGAAACATTACATAGAGTAGGAATATTAGATAGCGCGAGATTAAAAAATAAAGCCTAAATTAGATGTATTGGCATCGGTATAGTAGGCGACCCACCTAAATCACCATGAAGGGATTTTCTACAGTTTTTCATTTTAATTTTACGGTTACTATGAAAATACTAGCTTGCAAAACAGAAATGAATTTAAAAAAAATATATCTGGGAAATTGCGAATTGTATTACGAAAAACAACGATGAGTATACGCAGAGAAAAGAAAATCGTAGAAAACATGCTGTTTTTTGTTTTTTATAACTACTAAATAGATGTATTAATTTATCATGTTATTATGTTTATTTATATAACATTTATTCTAATTATAGAGTTATTTTTTATCATCTTTTTTACAACGCTAAAAAATGAACGGATTTGATCTAGAAGGAAGCTTAACTTTCTAATAAATTACTTGGATAAACTTTATGAATTTTTTGTTAATAAGAAACTAATACACAACCTTGCTAAGAGGTGAAAAAATGTTGGGATCATAACTCTATGAAAGCTCAGAAGAAAGAAGGAAATTTGTGTAATACAACATATGAAAAGTTCTCTGACACTGGTGAAAATGTGGATTTTATAATATCTTAAAAGTTTTTCAAGTAATTAAATCAATTTCTCTTTTTATTTATACTTAAAGAAAATCATTCAGAGCAAACATTTTAGCAAGAAAAGAAAATTTCACTTTTTTTAGACAATCTTGGTTAACCTAATTCTAAAATTGATTTATGAATGATACTAATAATCACTTTAACTAGTGTATGGGTAGAAGCATGACTGAGTTGAAAAGTTTACTTGGTCTCATGAAATTAATACTAAAAGATTTGTTGAATTTTCGTAGAACTGTGTGAAGAAAAATTTATTGAAAGAAAGTCGATAGGAGGAATCAGACAACATGTGGTAATCCACGAGAGCCTTCTTTACGACGAAGGATTTTACAATAGGGGAAGGTATTTGGAAGGGGGTAAATATAAAACTCATCCAAACGTTGAATATTTACCTGAGCGTGATGGGTGTATCTTTGAAATAATTATTTATTTAATTTAATTCTGGAATCAAGCATTTAAAAATTAAATTACTTAGATTCTTCTGTGATAACTATTAGATAATCGTGAGACATCAGATGATTGTCTGCAGAGATCTTTACGTAAAAAAAAAGGATATCCCCTCCGACTAGATGGCCAATAGTTTCTGGGATATTGTGATTGCACATTAGGAGATGAATTAAAAAGGAAAAGAAGAGAGGTACATGTTTTTAAACTCAATAGAAGAGAAAAGGAAACTCTAGTAAGCATTAATAATACGTTTTAAAGATTACAATAATTTTCACGGATAAATGCCGTGCCTATAACTCTATGCAAATGGAAAGCTATAACTACAAAATCATAGCGCATTTAGTGATGTTACAGAAGATGGTGGTTCTACAAACTCTAACGAGGGTACTTCGAGACATAAATTAAAAATGAACGGAACTACTGACGATTTGTTACAATCTTATCTTGCTGAATTATGGTATCGCTCCTTAAATAAGAATCCAATAGTATTTTTTGGTCAATTAATGACTGATATTTCCTCTCTCTCCTCATTGAACTAATTTTTCTTAACTTATATTTATGGTATTAATCAATAAGTCAATTTTTGCATTAAATGTAATTACTTCGAAGACTGTCTTCAGTCTTTTTGTTGCTTGCTAAAAAGAATATAAGATATATTTACTTGAGTTGGAAATAGTCTTTTTTTAATTAAAAAGATTAATCAGCTGTTTACTTACAGCAATTTGATACAGTAACGGAAAAAGGGATAGTTTCCTATCAATGATAAATAAAAATTACTATTAAGACAATTAAAAACCTTCAATACGTATTGTTAATTCATTGTTTAATTAATGCAGTATATTTAAAAGGAATCTGGTTAGATAATTTTGATCGCATGATGTTAATACCACCACAGAGATCCAGTGAAACTTTTGGATACAAATTTGGAGACAAGTACTTGAGTGACTTCACTACAACGTGTTTGGAACATCAGTCAAAAATTTCCCGTGTAATTAATAAAAGGAATGAAAATTTATTATTATGATTGTTAAATAATTCTTAAAGTTTCTGAACACTGGAATAAATTTTAACTAATTTACTGGTTTTGGTTATTTCCAATAAATAATGTATGGTGAGTTAGAATTATTGCATTAAAAGCTTAATGTAAAATTGTAAAGCTTACTTATATTAATAAAGTTCAAAATAAATTGAATTTGTTTTTAGAATGTAAAAAATCGGATTAAAATTATATTTAATAAAAATAAAAATTAAAAATGGTACATAACATCAAATAAATATAAATCATAGAATGAATTTCTTTTTTTATGATTTTTTTGTTAAAATATGTCTATGCCGTATAATTATTTAATATTAAAATAAATAAATCCGAATCAATTAGTTTCTAAATCTGTTAAAATGCTAGATAAACATGTTACACGAAAATGGTATATTTTCACGAACATAAAAAATTTTATAAACTAGATTTATGCACATACTTTTATAAGAATTTGTATCCCAGATAACGGTGAAAATTTATCGAGAAAATTGTCTTTCATTTTTGATAGTAATTTACTTTTAACAAATTCATACTAACATCGTAAAAGTAGTTCTAAAGTTGACAATAAATAATTTCATGGTAAAACAACTATGTTTCGTATATTTATTAAACACGAATTACTGCAAGTGAATAACAATGTGCATCCTCTTCGGTGCTTTTCGGAATACAATTTGCAATTTTGTAAAATTATTTTTTATACTTCATTTTTGTTTTGCGAACCTTATTTTTTAATGTTAACCATATAATCAAAAAAATTGGAGACTATAGAAAATTGCTTCTTTGTGATTTAGATGGAACGCCATCTTTATCATTGCCAATTAGTTATGAAAAATGTGCAAGTTGTGGAGGAACAAACCATAGTAAGAAGACTGGGGTTAGCGGAATGCTTAATGTAGTTTCTGTTGGAAGATTAGGCACATCGGAGCAGTTTGTTTTTCAATACGGAAAGTTAACGTTAAAATCGTCACCAGAATAAACAACATAGGTGGGCGCATCACAGAGAAATTAGTGATTTCATTGGGTCGTGATAGCTTTACTATGAATTTAAAATTTATAGTAGCTCATTAAATAGTTTTATCTCAAAAAACCTCTTCGCAAAATTAGGGAAACCAAAACTGATACAAACACAGAGCAGCCACAAGTCTGCCACAGAGCCTTAGGTAAAAATTATTAGCAAATTCACGTTCAGAGCGAAAGTGACGCCTCATTTTTAAATTATGAATATAAATTATATTTTTCTCAACTACATAATGTTAACATCATCTGATTACTGATATTAAAGAGAATTAAATTCCTATTGATAACCCGATACATGTCTATGAATACCAAGATACACACTCTAGCAACCATGTCAAGGTCATTTATAATGAAATAAAACAACTTAAAAAAATGCAACAATTTAGGAGTTTTCAAAACTTTTAGAAACCTGCACTTGGATGTTTTAACGGGCTTGCTCTTAACGTTAGATTTAAAGAAAATGCTAAACCTGCCATTTGCAAACCTCGAATTGTGCCTTTTACTCTTCTAGAGGATCTAAATCTGGTATACTACAAGAGTATCCAAAGTGAAATTTAGAAACCGCTTATTTAAACGAATATGGCTTACTGTTGGCCAGGTAATAAAGAAATCAGGAGGAATGCGTGTTTTTGAGGGTTATAGTATTACAGTAAATTAACAAAGTGAAGATCATATACTACCGCTACCTGTTGATCTGATACAAAACATGGTAAAGGATACTTTTTGCAAAAATTAATCTGGCAGATCCAAACAATCAGGTAAAATTAGATGAAGAAAGTCCAAAGAAACTGCACCTGATCACACACAGGGAAGTCCTTTTGGAAAAAGATTATCTTTTGAATCTTTTCCGCTCCGGTTACTTTCAAGAGATTGTAGCAAACTTAACAGCGGATCTGAAGGAAGCGGTAGCGTATTTTGACGATATACTAATGAGTAACTCTGATGGAAATGATTATTTGAAATATCTAGAAAAATTACTTAAAAAATTGGAATCTATAGAACTTTGTTGTAAGCTGGAAAAATTTTCTTTTGCTAAACCAAGTGTAACCTACTTTAATAATACGATTTCGAATACTGGGATAAAACATGGTACAAACGTTAGTACTTTCTTCAACATCAAGACATTTATAAATTTACAGAAACTTCGTTGGTCTCATCGAACTGTTCAATTCTACAGCAAATTTATCCAAAACCACGCTATATTACACAAACTGCTTTACTCTTTGACAAGTAAATGGATTCAAGTAAATGTAACACAAGAAACAAGAGTCTTTATTTCAAAAATTGAAACAAGCACTTAGCGCCGATATTCTGATGCTCACATTGATTCCAGACAAAAGATTGGCATATCCTGCAATGCTTAAAGCACGGGGATCGAGCAACACTTCCATATATACGTAAATGGTGTTAAAAGATGATTGTTAAATGTTTTCAATGCGCTAACTACTTGACGGAGAAGTAATTATAGATTTATTAGGAATATCTGGAAATAATTTGTGCACTATAAAAAACTTATCAATACCTATATGGCCGTCATTATATTCTGGATACCGACCATAAACCCTTGCTAAGAATTTTTGGACCAACGAAGGCAACTCCTTTCCTAGCTGAAAACATATTAGCTAGATGGGCTCTCACACTTGCTCAGTTTGATTGAGAAATTGAGTTCAGATATTCAAAGGAACATGGTACTGCGGATGTACTCAGCAGGGTGCCAACAGGTCTAGACACGAAGTTTGACTCATAAGAGGAGATTGATGACATGAAATAATAGGTTTGCTTATAAGCAATTGATCTTATAACTAAATAAAGTCACAACCTACGAATAAAAAAGTTAAGTGAACTACAAGCTCGTATAGCTGCTGCTATTTGATAGAAAATTAAGGTTCTGCTATGAATGTTACTGATAACTTATGAAGCTCAAAGAGCTACATCATTCATTAAATGTTATAAATGGATGCTTACTTTATGCCTCATAAGCAGTTATTCTCAACAAGCTACGAGACAAAGTCCTGAAAATACTACATCAAGGACATTTATGGATAGTTTTTATGAAGATACTGGCTAGAACCGCTGTTTGCAGGCCTAACATAGACAAGTAAATCAAAAGATTAGTATTAAATTGCGAATCTTATACTGAAATAAAAAAAACCTTGAATGTCAGTTGTTTATCTCTAGATAACTAAGGATAATCCAAGGAATCAAATATTAATCAATCATGCAATTAACTTAAGGGTAAAAATTGGCTAGTAATTATTAGCACTTATTCGAAGTACCCTTGGATTCACTCAACAGCATTGATAACGTTAGAAACCACAATAAAATTCTTACAACAACACTTTGCACGCTTTAGCTATCCTCATACAATTGTTACGGACAACGCTACATTTTTAAAACCGTGGAGTTAGAAAATTGGTGTAGAAGGGATAATATACTTCACCTATCTATTACACCTTATTATCCTGCTTAGAATTGTCCAGCAGAAAGACTAATACAAACTTTCAAACAATCTCTACAGAAATATACGTCAAATACAAAACATACTGTACTAGAATTCTTGAAACAATACCGTATAACACTATTGTCATGTGGGTTGTCTTTAAGTGAAATAATTAATGACCGTCAGATACGAACAGAGATTATTTTATTTCCACCTAATCATCATGCGAATTTTTTAAAAAACTTACAGTTGAAATGCAAAAGATTCAAATTCTCTTAATCAAGCAATAATAGATCCAAAGGCTCAGAGTCGAAAATCCGCGCTACAAGCGGAATTTTAATTATATTAACTTTTAATAAAATAGACCCTTAGCTTGATATTGCAAGTATTTAAGAAAAAAAATATTTTTAGTAATGCAAAAAGAAAACAATAAGTTTGTCAGACTATATGCACAACACCTTCGTAGAAGTTTTCCTGAAAGTGATGATATTCCTAGAATTTGGCCTTTGTTACGAGTAAAATATTAACATCAAGACTTTGAAATGCACTAGCTGCATTAGACGGACAATTAGAGTAAGATAGCGAGCCTACAGAAATAAATGATATGGATTAATGCTAAACTGGCGCCTCCGAATCCTACCACATTAATGAAAACTATATAGGTTGCACAAGTTGCAACTTCACCCAAACACGAACCTTGAATAAGCCTTGTGTTTTACGCCACACGTTTTGTGGATACTAAAGGAGGAGATGTTAAATATATGAATAATAACGAACGTAGTAAGTCATGTTACCGCGAAGTAATTACAGTCCCTGTCTATCTTAGCGCGTTGCTTACAAAAACTTTACAATGTCAATATTTTATGAAATTATTAATGTTTTTATTATGACCGAAGTTTCCCGATCGTGTATTTTTCGTAACGTTGATGGCACAGATACCAGACTACAGCCCAAAATTCAGGCGTAATTTGCTTTTTTACAGCTGTAGGTATGCGTATATACCAAGTTGTAAAAGAAATAATAAAGTTTGTATAATTGTTAATTTCGAATTTTATATTTTACTTATTATTCTTACATAGAATATTTCAAAGTATGCTAGGTAGTTATGGCATGTGACTTATAAAATCGACTAAAAAAAGATTGTTTCGTTTGAATAATATTTGAATTATTTGATAATTAACTATTTCTTTTTCAAGTTAATTTAGAGTTTGTTTATTTTTTATAGAAAAATAAACTTTTGCTTTATATGAGACTGTTTAAATTATCGGATTTTATTTTTCTGTTAGAACATTCTAGAGTATTAGTTTTCTATGGAATACCATTCATAATTCATTCAAACGAGTTTAAAAAAATGATTAGAATTTTTGAATTATTGATATAGTTTTCTTCTTAAAAGTTAAAAAATTACAATTATTGAATTTTTTGAATAATTCCTTAATTCGTATTATTTTCCCAAAAAAATAATTTGTAGGAACAAATTGAAGTATGGATATGACTATTTTTATAAGAACTCATCATTCTAATTCAAATCATATATACACACATCATTTACTAGTATAATAAAAATGCACTTTTCTCTATATTTGTAGTGAAAAAATGAGTATTTATATCTTTGGATGATTTTTTGAGGCATTATATACAGGATTTTTAAAGTTAATGATAAATGTATCTGTAAAATTGATGTTGTTATTTTGGATGAAAATGTTAATCATATTATTGTAATTTTCTTCGGTTATCCATGAAAAAACGAATGCTAACGGAAATACATTTTTAAAATTATACCGTATATAATCGAGTGTTGGTCAAATCTTTGAAAAATAACATTAATGGTTTCATCGACTAGATAAGCGCTTGATTTATTCAGGTGCCTTCTATGTTCTTTATAAATATTATCATTTTTTAGCAAAAAAGTATTTTTATCATAATATCAAAATTTTTAGCCTCTTCTCTTAGTCTATTCCATTATCTAGCAGCTTTTGTTCATTTATCATACAAAAGCTCATTCATTTTCTTATCATTATAAAAAGTTTATGAATGTTCTTTAATTATCGGAGGCTCTTCAAACAGTTTATCATTGGTACGTTGTTTATAAACTTTACCATTGTAAAACACGTTTTGTCTGAGAGTGATCAGAATTCACTATTTAACTGAACATTTTAATATAATTTTCATTAAAGGAGATATGTACGCCAATACTTTAATTTTACTTACATTATGTGATAAAAAGTATGTAGTTTTCCATAAACTTTTCTTTGCTACTGTCATCGAAAATTGGTTTTCGTATTATAAAAAATGGCAAAATAGAAATGTTGTTTATGCAATATTTTGTTCCTTCTTCGAGTATTTTTTATTACTACAAAGTCTGTCATTTATTTAAACCAAATTGGCGCTTGCTTAATTACTGAATCCTAAATTAAAATACTTATCATTAATAGTATGAGCGGTACTTATTTAATCTTAAGGACAAAACTAATAAAAAACACAAAAATAATAAGTTAAACGTCATTTTAATTTGCACAAATCAGATGACTTTTTTTATACGTAGAGAAGTCTATTTACCTTTGGTATATAAAAAAAATTCATATGTACTTAGCTTTTGTAACAAAATTTAGCTTAAAAATACTTGATCCCAGACACTCTGAACTTTTCGTTCCAGAATTTTATAGAAGATTATGAAAAAGTATTAAGACTAAAAGCTTTACATTTTAACGTTCAAAATAATAAACTGTTCTATTGTGTTAATTTTTTGGAAATAGCTTAAGTTTTTGTTTTCTGTAGAACCATCATAATGAAATATATGAGGAAATCCTATCTTTTTTATTAGTCACTCTTGGTTATTATCTTTTAAAAATCCTCCATATACTTTCAATTCTGCTTGTTTCGACACTAAAAGCACTCATGAATTCGTATTTAAAAATAACGAATTCATGTTAATATCCAATAATTACCGAATTTTTGGGGGCCTTAAGCAGTCTTCATTAATTATTAAAATTAAGTTAACATATTAAAGAATATTTTTCCCTAATTGCACCTGATTTCCGATGGTATTTGGAAACATGAAACTACAGCTATTTTCATCGGATTCTTTGATAATATATATATGCATATATTCTGAGTCCCCAAAACTCTTCAAGTTTGAAACTTTCTCTTACAAATTTGATTCACATCAATTGGTACTTTATCTCCGTTTTAAATATTTTAATATATTTCAGAATATAATAGGTCATGTATACACCTCTCATAAAAATTAAAAAAACGTGTCGTTCTGGCAGACTCTAATCTATATCCTTTCATGAGGATACGTTGACTACATTTCGTTGATCCTCAAATATATATTAAATGAGGACTTTGTACAATGAGTGTCATGACTGAAAAATAAAATGACAACGACTATGGCATTTAAAAGTTTATTCATCTTGATATCGTTACAGAATCGCCATATGATATATATATATATATATAGTGTTTTACGTTCAAAGCGTCACTTGCCCGATCAATAACGTCACAGGTTTAGAACATGGTAATAATGAATTTAAACTCTAACTATATAAACTTTTTAAAATAAACTGTACCTTATAAGCTAGAAACAATTAAACGTTAGACAATTAATAAAAGAAAAATAGGAGCTATATTAAAAATATGTTGATATTAGATAATGGTAAGATTTTTCTTGATTTTTTTAATAATTTTACAAATTAATTAAGTAGGTAATTTTTTATTCGAGAATCACTTCACCATTTAGAGATTTGGAAATGTATCTTGGCATTACTCTATAAAATGAATTAATTTTACTTCCGATTATCGACAAAGATTCATTTTTGCTCAAAATGTTTAACTCGGTTTTATTTTTCGCTTGTTTTCTGTTAACGTGGTTTTTCCACTCTCTGGACACATTTTCGATAGGATTTATAAGTGGGGATGTAAATACATCAAATTAATACTCTTGTATTAATGAATTCTATACTTTCTTTAAAAATATAAATTCTTGCGTTATCTATAATGAAAATTGTTTCTTTTATACCGAATTCTGAACATATCCTGTTTAATTGGATTAAGTATTCTTTAAAATTCTCCCCGTTAACTGTATCTACATTAATAAAGAAATTTAGGAACCCATATATATTCATTAATGCTATAATAGAGATGTTACAACTCTTATTTACACCTACATTAATATATGCAAAACTAGCAAAGGACGAACGACCTTTACGTGTTCTTGACTTAACGCTTAAGTCAACTTTATCTATATAAATAAAGCAACTCTATTACTTCGTGTAGTTTACGATTAAAATTTTTTGCGTAAGATATATTAGCAGTTTAGTTGCACGACAGCTCCTCCTTTTTGTACAGTTACTAAAGTTTTAAGTGTATAGTGGAATCCCCTTATACATCTATCAATCGCAGGAGTATTGAATTCAGTTCCTAATTTTATCTCAGTTATAATTGAAAGCTCATTTAACGTTATTGGTGGATTTTCGTCCACCATACCTGCCACATTTTTCTTAACAGTTGTGTTTAATTTCGATCTTCTGTCATCATATTTTTTTGCTATTGAAGTTTTGACAGTTTTTAGGTAATTTGAAACAATAGACGATACGTTTTATCTGGGAAGACACTAACTTACCTATTGATGTATTAGTTACTCCATTATTAGAATGCATAATAACCATCTCTCTTAATTGACCTGAGCCCTTTCTACGGGTTTTAGATGGAGGACATTTTTTACTATCTTTATGATGATTTATCTCTTGGGAAATATTGCTTTCAGTATATCTTATTGATTCACCGCAGTTTAAATAATCCAACATGTCTAATAATATAAAATTTAAGTTCTATTATAAATATTTATAAACTTTTTTTAATAATATATAATTACTACTATAAACTCGTTTATTGAAAAGTGAACTTTACATACACGTTTTAAAGCGACGTTATTGAACGTAGAACGATATAAATATCCACAAATTTACGGACTTTCTTCGGTTAACGGTTCGAATTTATTTATCAGCTCCAGTCTTTTTTTTATAATGCGTTATATCTTCAAAATATAGCTCATCTAAAATTTTAAATGAATAAATAGCAGGGTACATTCGTAGAATGTGTAGGTCAACTTTTTTTGAATCGAAAATTTTACAGTCTTTGAGGTGAAGTGAACTTTAACTGAAAATTCACATTTACTTAACGTTATAAAAAAATATTCAATTGAGTTTTATAAAAAAATATTTAATTGAGTTTTATAAGAAAGTATGGAATCTACTCTTATAAAAAAATATTCAATCGAGTTTTATAAAAAAATATTTAATTTACTTTTATATGAAAATTTGCAATCTACTTTTTTAAAAAATTAATTTCTTGGCAAGTAAAATAATTATATATAAAAATAAAAATATAAAAACTCCGCCAATTTAATAATAGGCTAAATTCAAACAAAATAAAAATGTGAACTATAACGCATGCGTACTAATCTAACATAGTTGAATAATATTGAATATTCGTATTTTTAAAATGTATAATAATTTCACTTCAATTTTTATACAAAATTATTGAAAATGTACACTTTTAAATAAATAAAATATATCATAATTATATATTATTTTAAAATAAATTAGTATGCATAATCACGGATGCTCTATAAATATATTATTTTCGGATTGAATCTGACGCATGCTATTTTGAAAAATCTAATTCGCTTCGTATTTCCATCCTAAAACAGCTTCTGTTATTGTTTAAATTATGCTGAAAGTCAAGCCAAAGCTACATATTATTTATTGGTAAATAGTAATTTGTTATAGTTAATAATTTAAATTGTAGTGCTGCATGAAATTATTTGCCACAAGTAAAAATAACACTTTAATTGTATATAATATTTTTTTAAAATTATAGGCTAACGAATTTATAAAAAATTTGAATAACCAATTGGGAGAAAATTTACTTGATGTGGTAGAATGCTATATTATATGTATAATATAGCATGTATCTAATTTGTAATTTAGACTATGGAAGGTACACCATATTCTAGTGGAAAATTCGAAGTTTTTCTTAATGGAAGTCTTATTCATAGTAAGATTAATGGGCAAGGTTTTGTGGATAACAAAAAAAAGCTGATGAACATAGTTACAAAAATCCAAACTCTAAATATAACAAAATAATTTTTAATATTTAAAATAAATATTTGCATAATATAAAAATAACTACATGCTTGATGTTAATCATGATGTGAATTACTAAATGCTTTTGCACTGTAATCACTAAATATCTATTTATATTAGCATTAAACATAGTTTTTAATTTATTGTGTTATATATATGTATAATTTTATTTGATTCACAAAATGTTTATAATTGTCGCATGACAAATAAAAGTTATATAGGAATGTCATTCGTATAGTTAACTATGAGAATAAAATATATACAATGACTGAATTAACGTAGAGTAGCACGACTATTATAACCAAGATTTATCAAATATGAATCTAGATATAAAATCGATTACTTATTTTATATAATTTTGATAATAAATTATCAAAGTTATATATTCTGCGAGTGTAGTTTTTTATATGAAACCTATTTTAATTATGGACTAAAATGATAATTTGTAGTTAAAATGGATTACAGTCTTTTTTTATTAAAAACTATTCAGATTAATATATAGAGAATAGTAGATTCTGATGTGAATTTATATAACATTTTTAACTTTTTTATTTTAATGTAATGGTGTGGAATAGCCGTATTACATGACTCCTAATGGTACAAAAATTTTAGATATACTATTTTTTATAATAAAGTAATTTTACACTCCTTTAAAAACTAGATTTTATGTATATTACATAGTTATTTTATATAGAAGCAGTAATGTTTGACTAACTATTCACAACATAAAATCTATTTTATTTGGACTAAACTTAAAAATCATTTTAAAAATGTGATATCTCGTCATTTTAATTCCATCAACAACATGGAAAGTATATTTCTTAGTTAGAAAATTAAAGCGCCGAGTTAGCACGTAAAAGGGAAATTCTGGCCGTCGGTGAATTTTAACAGCGCTTGCGCGATTTTAAAATTAGAATTAAGTAGTTAATGTGATTTATTTCCTATTAGTATTTTTTACTATAAGATTGAGATAATTCATTAATTTTGTGGAATGGTATTTATTATATATGTCTTTAATTCCTTCTAATTTTTAAACTATCATAAGGAGGTTTATTTTCAATTTTGCGTTTACTATATGAAATTCAATGTTAATTTAATGTTACTTTGATAAGCTATAAGTTTATCACAGATTGTATTTAGATATTTGTGAAATTAATAGAATTTGTTGAGAAGATGTTGATTTGTTTTACTTGGTAGCATTTGAAAGTTAGTGGAATGTTTTTGAAAATTTGGTTATATACATAACGCCCAATTTGACATTTTTTATTGTTGAAAAATTTTCTAGATATTGGAAAAAAATGGTCTGATCAAGTTCTGTGATGAAATTATTACTTTACTATGGTGGAATTATTAATTCACTACGATTAAATTATTAATTTACTATGATGCTTATTATTTTCTCATGATGAAATGATATTATTTCTGACTGCAATCAGTTAATTATACAAGCTAACAAAGAAACGGGGTTTACCAATAATTTAAACGCTTTATTGTGAAAGTAATACTTTCCCAATTAATGCTTCTTTACCTTTACTTAAAATACATTGTTAGAGATAAAATATATAGACACAAGCAATCTCATCAGTTTGTATTTTTTTAATGAAATATATGCTACAAACACTATATCGTTGGCGTAAACTGCAATATTTATGTTTTAATTCTGACTTTTAATTGAAATAACAAATCTTGAAATATACTAATATCTCTTGTGCTTTTATTTTGCATAAAAAAAGAGATAGTTATTGAATTTAAAAAGTGCATAAGCAACCAACTTTTAGTTTTATAAATTCTTTTGATATAACTTTACTATATATATCACCAATCAAGTATTCTAGTTAATTTAAATGAGATAAATTTCAGTTCTTTACAAAAATAACAGTTGTATCAGGAGCACCAATTCTAGAATTTTACATAAATAGTGTTATTTCAAACTGTGATAATATTCAATTTTCAAAGATTAATAGTTTTGTCAACAATTACTGAGTTTCTACTTTTGGAAATATTTCGAGTTATTTCGTAACTACACTTTTTGTGAAAATTGGCAGTTTTTGTCATTTTTTCTTATTTGTTGCAACAGAGTAAACATGAAGAGTGGTATAAGAAATATTTTTTCCTATATTTTAAATCTCAACGGACATGAATCTTTTCTATATGTCATTTTAACGTAGAATATAAAAAGGATTATCTTTATGATCATTTATTTTTTTTCATGTGTCGTGTGAATCATTACAACTATTTTTCTTTTAATACATCGTTAAGAAAAAAATATAAAATCTATACATGACGCGGATTATAAAATATCAATTATATACTACTTCAAGTAGGAGAGTTTTTAATTTATAAGTTTTTCATATTTTCACGCCAGTTCTATTTCTTGGTAAGTTATTTGCGCGTTTGTTTTTAAAATCTCAGTGAGTTTATAAGTCAAGTATATCTCACTTGCTTCATTGAAAGCTGTAGCCACCATAGCAAAATTAATTATCGTAATCCGCATCATTGGGCTCATCTTATTTTGTGGCAACGATGAAATTTAATCTATTAAAGAGCCTCTTTTTATGATAATCATTACCATTTACCTTTCTTAGACGTAAATGCACTATCATCATTTCTTCAATGAGGCAGATTTTTACTCCAAATGCATCGGAATGATTTAAGATTTTTTACAGAAACTTGGTATTTTTCTAAGTGTTCCACCAATATCCAATAGCAGGATTCACAATACTTTTTTATATAAAGGTTTTTAAATTTTCATATATAGAAGATTAAACTTTGGGTGCTGCTTATTTAGCTTTGAAGTTCAAGTTTGTAATACTAGCTCCATTAATCCATTAAGGTTTTATTCAGTATCTAAAACGATACTGAAGATATTTTGCATTTTAGTTTCTGTACACATCTTACTTAATTTTCATATTTTACAAGAATACAGATTAAAGGTTGTTTTATCATTTTTGTTAATCTTGAATTAATATGAATAGTAATTATTTACGAAATATGATACTTTTATTATAATGATCAGTATAGATTATAAATAGTGAATTTTTCCCCCATGATTGATGAAATATAGTACAAAAATATCTTTTCTTGCTTATGACTAACTACTTTTTAATTTAATAATTTAATACAATTTCTATTATTTTATATCACGAGAAAATAGTCTTTTTTAACCCATTAAAGTTTCCAGTCATAGAAGATAATGTAAGTCTCTTATCTACTCGAATAATACATAATGTTTACAAAATTATCCTTATGGACTAATTTTATATATTAAAAAAAGAATTATTCAACGAAGATTAAGCATGTCTTTTTCGGCACTCGACGATTATCATGCGCGAGCACAAAATCGTATATTATAGACAAAAAAGGGATGAAAACATTTTAAGAATTATCAATACGTTTTAATTAATTTTTTTTAAATTGGGTATGAAAAATGGAGAAACAATTTGGGTGAAGGCGATTAATACAACCTTTACGGAAACAAACTGTTGACTTATGGCGAACGGCACACCTTAATGATTTGCAAGCAGAATCAGTAGCTATCATTGGGTTGTGGCATATATTTATTATTATTTGTTTGGAAATATGGGATCTTTTTCTAACACTTGGAAATTGAGTAGGCTTAATTAAACTTGAAACAATTAATCATGTATGTTCCATTAGATCGATTGGATTTGTTTATGAACTATATAATAACTTCCATAAATTTAGAAGTCACATAGAAAACAGATTGGTAAAAAATGGCCAATACATCTTCTATCCTTTTATCGAGATCCTATAATTGGCAATACCATTTTCTGCACGGTCTACTCCACCCATTTTACTATTATATTGATTTATTAATTGTGGCTGGGTTATTGTTATCATTTTCTTATTTTTTTTAGAAAACTTCTTTATAGGAACCAATGGTAGACAGGACGAAGAATTTGTCGTCAAAACAACAGGTCTGGTGTCATTCTACTGTACACATAATATTCCATCTCCATCGTGGTACTCTTCAGATGTTTCTCGCGGTTCTAGTACTAAATACAAATGAGGGTTTGAGCGGGCATTTTTTTGTTCTGTTTTGGCGAATAGCCCCAACTGCCTTGACATTTTTATCTTTAAGCACTTTGAAAAACTTATATGACGCAAAAAAGTTGTCAACGTATATTTCAACATTGCTAGGACATTCAATTTCGTTCACAAAATTATTAATAATCCTTTCACCTGAGCGTTTGTGATTGTCGCCTATTTCCTTACCGCAATAAACTTTAAAGCTTTATTTTTATTCCTCTACTTATTATGTCCCAAATCGAACACGTATCCCCTTGATGATCATTTTGGCTGTGCGATGACCATAGTAAGGAACCATTTGTTCATTAGTCGAAATTATGTTGTCAAAAAAGCAAAGCTGATTTAAATTTTTTTTCAATTTATCAATTAATGGCCTTAATTTATACATTTTGTCCTCTTTGTCATTTTTATCAATGTTACTAAAATGTAAATTTCTTTTTATGTCCTTAAAACGTTTACACTACATTGCTTTTTTATACGAAAGGTAACTGAGCGTCATCCAAATTATCCCAATACATTTGCTGTTTTGGAAGTTTAAAATAACATAAAAGAATTAAAATGCCTATAAACTTTTTAAGTCAGACATGCATAATTGAAAATGATGATCATTTTTGCGAGCATATATATTGCTTTTTCTAACTATTTCTAGTAGGATAGAATTGTCTAAGAATTTTCAAAATATCTCGTACGAGCCTATATGCTGTTAAATCATATAGATGAGACTAATTACCTCCATGATTATCTTGAATAGGATTTTACCTGACTTGTCTATTTTAACACTTATAATTAGTTGATGTGTGCTTTTTCAAAGAAATGCCCTGATTTTCAACTAAAATAGATGATTTATAACTACACGTTGGTGAAAATAGTTCGATATGTCCAGACACATCAGGTATATCTTTGCTACACATAATTTTATCACCCATGGCTATGTGATTATCTTCTGTAACAGTTAGTGTATCAACATCATTCTATGGGAGTGCAACAATATCAATACAATTATTATAAAAACT
This sequence comes from Pempheris klunzingeri, assembly GCF_042242105.1. Lineage (NCBI taxonomy): Eukaryota > Metazoa > Chordata > Actinopteri > Acropomatiformes > Pempheridae > Pempheris > Pempheris klunzingeri. The sequence goes on from NW_027255175.1 coordinate 24,549, forward strand.
TTCGCTAAGATTATCTATTAGGTAACTAAATTTTATGTACACGCCAACGTTCGTATCAGGGATTACGAGAGCTCGGGAATATAACCTGTCGTTATCGACACGCTCGTATAAAGGTGGTTTCTCGGTGATGTTTAAATTTTTCGGAGTGAGAATTATTTTATAGTAAAAGTTAGTCGAATGAAATAATACTAAATATTTTTTTGATTTGTAAATCTTTTATATACAAAGTAAATGATCAAATACTATCATGTATCAATGTGTACAATAAAAGAGCTAAAAATCTATGTAAAAATATTTTAAAAAATTCTTTTTTTGTTTTTTTGACTTGGCAATCTCTCATAAAAAAAATCAATAAAAATTAATTAATGTGAATGCTGATCAAAATAAACCATAATAAGTAGCGTTTCGTTTTCGACACGATAAACCTTAATGGTTTAATGCATCTATTTTTATACTAAAAAACTTCCACGTGAACTTTAATTTAATCATTTGTCATGAGCATTGAGTGATTCTTAAATGTAAGCGAAGCCATGGACTGTTGTTATATATATTATATTTGATGAACTTTTCTCTGAAGATTTCAATTAGATTGTCATATTGCCTCCTAATAATGTGGCCAATCTAACTGACGAAAAAGATAATTTTATAGGATTTTGAATTTAACGCACTTAAACACTTTTGCTCTAAAAAAACAGAACACGTACAATTTTTTGCACGTGATAACTCAAATTTGAAAAAAATTAACCTGGCTATGATTGCTAGGTGTTTTAAATATTTTTCAAGTGAGATTCAACGATGCCATACATCATATTGCGCTCCATCCATAAGCAACCTCTACGAAGGTATAAGAATTTGATTTATGATTATATATCACTTCTTGTTATAGGTTTATATTGAAATTTTTAAAAGTATTATATACGATAATATATTGGTTGATATTGTTAAGCAAACAAATATACATGCGATGCAGAGAAATTATCATAATTTTCATGTGACATTAGCTGAAAAAAAAGTTATTCATTGGTATTCTAATAATCTTATTAAATTATAATTTATTACCTTTAAAAAAGATTTACTAGTAGACTTATGTTGATTCTGAAGTCGACATTGTCAAAATAATAATGTCTCTTAAACGATTCAAAGAGATAAAACGTTATATTCATTTGAGCAAAAATTATTCTATTAATAAAAGTGATAAGATTGACATAATTGAGATCTCTAATAAACAAGATAAATGATAGCTTAAAAAAGGATGGTGTTTTTGGAAAAGTTATTTCAATTAATGAACAAAATTTCATCAACTAATTTGTTTTACATTTCTCAAAGATTTATTTAAAAAATAAACGGATACGATTCAGTTTAAAAAGCTGGGTTATATTGAGCGAATTTAGTTATAACTATTTGTTTATTTTTTTACTGGTAAAAGAGAAATAAAAAACAGTGAGCTTGGCCTTGTAGCGATTTAAATAATAAAGTTTTTAGTAGAAATAAAAGATTCTGCGATCTATATTTTGACAATTTTTTTCGTCATACAAACTTTTCAAAACACTTAAGGAAAAGAATAATAAGTATCCATGCGTCATAACAGAACAGAACAGAAAAATGCCCATTTACTCTCCCAGCTGTGTTTACGAAATTTACTAGGGGTCATTCCGAAGAATGGACTGACAATGATGGTATTGTGTGTTTTCAGTGTAATGACACTTGCTGTTACGGGTGATCATCTTTCATGTCAATCTCTTATCAAAATTAAGAGATACTCTAATCTGAAAATCGAACAATTCGATATCAACTTAATCTTTATGATAAACTCATAATATATTTATGGGATGTGTTTAGTTGGCTTATAACGGTATTGCCAATTATAAAATAACCATTAAAAGGAAAGGATGGTATTGGCCAATTTTCATAAATCGAATATCTATTAGTGTTATAAACTCATGGAAATTACTTAAATATTGTGTAGGAAAAAATGTTGATTTATTGGCGCATATTAGGGAAATAAATGCGGAGTTGATACTTGTATGTTATGTTCCACGGACTATCAGAAGATAAACGATTTCAGATAAATTTATTTCTAATTCTTGCCAACGATAAAGAGCATTAGTATTAAAAAAAGATTGAGATATAAAATATGTTGTAAAATCACTGCTTTCAAGTGTGGAAGTTGCTCAACACGTGTACATACTAATTGTTTTTCCTATTTTATAGTAAATGATAAAAAAATATAATAGAGTAAAACTTATAAGTCTTTGGGTATAATATAATGCTATTTACGCGTATATTTTTTCTGCGCAGGCTGATCGGTAGGGGTTTTCATTATTCGTTTGTGATAGAAAATTAATCCGACAGATTTGGAATGCTCAAAAAATTTTTCGAAAATTAACTACATTTTATTGAATCTTACAAAAACAAAATGACATTCACTAAAATTAGATGATTTCAAAACCTTAATGGGTTTAACACTTTAGGCACCGTAGCGGAGTTTTTAATCATAAGAAGCAAAAACACCAGCTGACTTATGATTCAGCAGCATTGTGGAAGTTTAACCCGCTATACTTCCTCAGTTGGTCAATACTGACATCCTAACCTACTCAGCAAGAAAAAATTCGAGCATACGCTCAACACTTTAAGAAATTTGGAACATGATTTGGGTCTTTGCACGCACATCAAATGGAACAAAACTAATGATGAATAAACAAAATTTCGGTAATTTGACAGTAGGTGGCTCTAAAAATTCACCATGTTGCGCATGTGTCACATACCCGAGTTTGATACATTTCAACTTAACACAATTTTTAAATATTGAGTAATAACTAACCATGGCTTGGAAATAAAAAATAAAAAAATTCACTTTACGCTAATCGGCAGTATTCGGTAGTGCCTTTATCCCTGCGCGGTTTCTATTTCTTTTGTATAGAAATGTATTTATAAGAAATACCCTATAAAATAAGTTTCTTTTTTAATGAAATAATTATAAATATGTTTATTTTTATTTTATACACTTAAATTAACGAAACAATTTTTACGGCATTAGTGATATAAACATATGTATTTTTGCTTCATTTTTTTATTTATATAAAATTTTTATAACAGAATTTTTTTCTAAAAATATATTGGTACGTGTCTTATTGAGGTATTAGTTTCATTATAGACACAATTACAACGCAGAGGAAATTTTATCAACTATTAAGAGACAATGAATGTTTGATCGCCTTTCTAAATGAAAAATATTTAATTCAAAAGGCACCGAAATGTTGTCCTAATTGTCAACGCTTTAATACAATGGTATACATAAAAAAAGAAAAACTACTACTAATGTGTACGCTATACAAAATGGAAAAAATGACTGCACCGTGTCATTTGTTTGTAAAAAGTACTAAACATAATTTTTAATTTAACTAATTCTAAGAATGACTGTGAAACATATTTTTCAGTTAAAGCTCGTCTTTTTTTGATTTAAAGGGCAGAATGAACTAAAGTATTCTATAGTTAGCATAAAAGACATATTTGAGCTTAACTATATGTAGTCCATGGAGCTCAATCACTGCAATGCTGTTCTTTTAATTAATGTTGGCGAAAAAACGGTTATTTTTAGGTTCGACGTTTTAAAAGTAATGTGTCCAACTTTTTTCAAATCGAGCTAAATTTGGAATAAAAGGAACTGTGGTAGAAACTGACGAAACTCCCTTAAGAGGCAAAATAAAAAATACACGTGAAAGAAATCTATCGCAGGATGAATGGCGGTCTGGTCCAGATGCTACTTATATTCTTGAACCTGAGGAGGATAATGACGAGAGCTCAACTAGTTCTGACAGTGACCTAAATAATTCTCGGATAGGTGGTCCCTGGGTACTAGGCATCTGTGAATGTTCTGTTGACAAAGATGAAAAACGAAGTCTCAAGAATATCGCTTTTTTATTGTAGAGAAAAGAGATACAACCACGTAATTACCAATTATTTTAACGGAGGTATAAGCTAATGCTACAATCTACACTGATGAGTGACTACCGTATCGATCTTATATCTAATTATGGATACTATCATCTTAAAATCAATCATAAACATGAGTATGTCGCAGCGGATGGATCTCATATCAATACAGTGGAGGTTGTTTGGCATCATCTGAAGACCAGGATTCATAGAAATATGCCCGGTGTTCCAAAAAGTAAAACATACGAAATATTTGATCGAATAATGGTATTGCTCACAGCTTTCTAGTAAATGGAAACTTTTTTAAGACATTTTGATCGTATCGGAAGAATATACCAAATATATACTAATTAAACTTGTTTTAATAATTATATAACCAAATTTGTGCTTACACTTATGTTTCATACTCAGATTCATTGTGTTATCATAAGCTTTATTTTAAAAAAACTTTTTCCATCTTTATTATATTTCTTAGATAAGTTTTAGTAAATAATAATAATTTTATAACGAACCCACCATTTATTGAATGAATAAGAATTTAAATTCTCGCATTATAAACTGTTAAATAGATATATATTTACAAAATATATTTAAATTAAATTTAATATCAAATCCGTTTCACTTTATAAAATAAATCATCATTCCTACTGTATTTTTTCATGATTTGATATTGAGTTATTGATTTGATGGCAATAAATGCAACATTAGAGAACATTAAACCTCGAAAAAGTATACACAATAAAATAAAAGTTTAAAATTTGTCGATTCTAATTAGAATAAAATTAACCTCACTAATATTTTCAAAGTAATTTTTTAATATTACTATTTTAAAAGAGTGAATGCTATTTTAACCTGGAAACAGAACCATGTATATACAATGTGAAATTCTATTTCTTTTAAATGTAATAAGTCAAATAAAAAAAGTTTTAAACTAAATAATTTTTTCACATGCGAAAGTTATTTATGCTAAATAACATCGAAGTTATTGCTTCACATTTATATTCATTTTTTTATAGTTATGAAAAAGGGAATTTATCGTGTATACCATATATAGTCAAGTATTTTTTGTTATCGCTGTAATACTATAAAATTTAGTTAATATTTAAAATTTTTCAAAAACTTTCTAATCATTTTAAATAATTAAAAATTTAATTATCTTGAATGTATAATATTCCTCTATAATATTATACGAAAATACGTTTACTCTTAATATTAGGACTTTTTCTATAAATAATAACAATAAAGAATGCATGTTTACACACTCAATACCTTATTTATTCTCTAATGAAGAAAAAGAACAGGTTTTAATACATAATAGCGCAAATGCCCTAAATCACTTGGTTAAAATAATGCCTAATAGTTGAAATATTCTCAATTTTTTTAGTAAACTAAAAAAATTTGATATTTATTTTTTGTTATTGTTTTAAACTCGAAACAACCTCAAATAAGTGTAAAAAAACTAAACAGATACAATTACTTTAACAAAAATTAACTTAGACTAACACATGCTATGCTTGGTGTTATATTAAGACAGTATATTTATATCAACGAAAAAAATGTATAGAACTTTAAATTTTTGGTCAGAAATGGGATTTTTATTAGTAGGGAACCGATCACGTGTTAAATATAAGATTACGGTGACCAATAATGCGCTTCGTAATGCAGACGAACACTGCCGATTAGCGTAAAAGTGAATTTTTTAATTTTTTATTTTCATGACATGGTTAGTTGTCACTCAATATTTAAAAATGGTGTAAAGTTGAAATATGTAAAACTCGGGTAGGTGACACATGCGCAACATGGTGAATTTTTAGAGCCACCTACGCCAAAATTACCAAAATTTTAATTGATACTCAAAGAAAAAGACAAGAGAATGAGTCTCTATAAAAATTATTGGAATTACTCTAATAGGCGGCGCATATTAATGTGATATTTACTACATTTCAGTAATCCCGATTATATTAAATTTACAAATAATAAATTAAAAACAGCCTACAAAATCATTTTTAGAGACATAACATTAATTCGAAGTCTCATGCTATTTTTACTCGTTAGAAATCGTAAGCGTGAGTAGTACCATGTCGGTATTACAATATCAGTTTTTTTGATATAATTATCTTTCAAATTTATATTTTTGCTTTTAATTCAAACTCATAAACTTTTTTTACCAACAATACTATTATACACTACGCTTTGTTTAATTTATCTCTGCTGTTTTAACCCCTTTTATGTGTGGCATCATTCTTTTCTCGTTTGCATGTGATTTGTATTTTTTTAGGTCAGAATATTCTCTTTTTATTTTTCCCTTAATATTTTTCTTTACAGTTCGTTAAAATCATTAGACAATACAGAACTTACAAAATTTTATCTTTTCTAAACATTATATGATAAAATATTTGGTTTTATTGCTGGCATATGCAATATTAGTTAGGACATATAGTAAGATAGAATAATTATAGAACTATTGTTAACAATATAAATGAATTAAAGTTATGTGTAATTATTTTTTATCTTATTGAGCATGGATAATTGCGATTTGACTCTAAAGTAGACATTAGAGTTTACTTTAATGATAGGCATTTGATAATAATATATTTTCAATAGACAAAATTTTAAAAGAACACAAATATTGTGTCAAACGTAACTCTAAAATGAGATTATATGTGCACGCGTCCATAATTTATATTTTTATTTATTAAATTTTAACAATTTTATAACTCATATTATTTTTTGCATCTAATAATGTGATCTCTAGTTTGTAAATTTTTTACGTTGTGCAAAAACGAATATAAGTTCACAAATAGGCTAAAAACATTGGTAAAAATATCATAAAAAATGGAATCATCGTGCTTTAGGTGTATCCTTGACCAGAAGTAGGTATCATATATATATGAAAAAATTCTTGAATTAAAATTAAAAATATATAAAGAAATAAAATTTTCGCTGTAAATTAAAGGTCAAATGATTAATATTATTTTAATGAAAACTAAGATTTCTTGGTATACACATTTCAAAATAAAACTGGTGGCTCAAAATGTAAGATAGAATAAAATGACTTAAAAGATGGCAGTAATTGAAAAAATTTATTTAGATGCGCATCTTTTATATTATAGCTTCTATATAGCAATTTTACATTGGGGTTATTGATAATCATTGGAATTCGATGAGTTTTAAAAATTTAAATGTAAAAAATTTGGTGATTGTACTGTCCAATGATTCATGCTATGAAATGCTTTAATAAGATAATTTTTAAAATATATTTATTTTTATGACATGGAATATATCCCAATTAGTATGATAGTAAATAAATATGACGTGCTTTTCTAAAATAATTAAATAATAATTGTACTCCTAATGGATTATTTGTAACAGTATAGAATTATTATATGGAATCAAAATTACAACATTGTTCAAAATCTACTAATTTTAAATTTTAAGTTTAATAATTATGGTAAAATAATTCTATATTGAATTAAAACTTAAGTTTTTTAACCTATATCAATGGAGTCTACTCTTGTAGCAATAGTATTAGATTATTTATCTACCCTCAAATTAACGATCTGTGTTTTTATATGTAACAGAATATTATTACACATTGAATCACATGTTAAACAACTAATACCATAAGTTCATATTGACAATCAAGCAAAGTTTTATATTTTAATAAATAATCCTTTAAGGTTACACAATTATTTTGCTAGGAAAAATTATTCCCAGAAACATCAGATTAGGTTCATAAAATTCTGGGGTTACAAAAGCGTTGAAAATTGTAAAATTGATCTAAGAAAGTGTCGAAAGCTGCACGCAAGTATGTATATCTGGCGAAGAGATATTGACTATACAATGTTGTTTAATGCTCAAAGAATTTATCCATAATACTTACTATAAAATAAATTTACATACGAGGGAATGCAGAACATATTGCTCCCTTCCAATTCTACTTTTTTGGAATTGAGGACGCCAATATTATGACAAAATTCTAAATTGAATATTAGAATGATTTTGCAAATCATATTCAAGTAGAGTATAGAACGATCAGTCAATGATACATGCACTCTTGGTTTGATATCTGAAATACATGTGTAGACTGTATAACTTTCAGAGAAAAAAATGTAGCAAAGCATTCGACAAGAGAGATAGGATGGGTATTTCTGAAAAAAGTTTACAAATAAACAGTCTATTGCATGATAAATGTAAGTTCCACAGAAGCCGTTATCTCAAAGGCGACGTTGGAGGAGCAAACCAATGCAGCGCACATTAATAATAATGGTGATAATGAAATTGATTCGTCCTACTCCAAACTTTGAAAATACTAAGATTAAATCGTGTCTGTAAATATGGTTACTTCAATCATTAGATAGTATTTTGAACAAAGAGGCACTTACATGATAATGATAACGGAGCATGCCTTCGTAACCTTATACAGTAAAAGGTTTAATTACAGGACAGATGATAGCTGGATACTGGGTTTGGGTGAATGCAGAGTAGATTCAGAAGGAAGAAGAAATCATTAGGAAATATAGTTCTTTGTAATTAAAAAACGAAATAATAAACTCTCGTGACTTGAATAAACGATGAATTTAATATCTAAATACGATACTGTCTACGGAGATGAACTGGAAAGATATTATTCTTTGAACTCAGACGGATATATTCACATTTTAGTGAATTACAGAGTCAAATATTTTAGCAATTTTGGAGGACACCCAAACACCGTCGAATAAACATGGGCTCACCTTGAGATCAAATATAATGTGAAGAATGAAGAACACCTTTGATGCAAATTTTGATGCAAATTTTAAGAGAATTTTGCTTCCAGTTGAAATGACTAAAAGCTATTGACGTGTTCAACAAAATATCATTTTTAATAGGCAAGTTCGACTCAGTAAAGAATATATATAATTTTCATTAATTAATTTTTTTTGACAATGTACATATATACATATAGTGTCCAATTACTTCACCTCTCCTATCAACTAGTTTGAGGTTTTTGAAGCCAGTATTTTTTAAATGTGCTGTTTGGAGATTTAGGCCCTTTGACACTATAAAATCCACACATATCTCTCTTGGGTCAGCAATTTTTAATGTAATAGAAGCTAAGCCTTCAGGTACAGATTAATTAAATCAACCAAAGATATATATTATCATCTAAGCTATTGTTTATACTACTATGTACAACCTAAATTATTAAGACTGTAAAACTAAATATCACGGGATATAACCATAAAAAGTCTAGACTATCATTGATACATAAATTACAATATATACACTACACGGCAGAATAGTATATTAAAAATTCAAACTTTATACTTCATATAGCGAATAAAAACGATTATGGGCTAAAAAAGTAGTTTAAAAGGTTTTCTTCATGATGAAGGAATGATAGCAATTGATCAGAAAATTTTCACCGAGTAATTATTTCGAAATATATCATAATTAATTTGTGATTACAATTGGACAATAAATCTTCTACATAATAAAAAACATTTTAAATGAAACAAACAGTAAGTTTTTTTTCGAAATAAAATAAAAAAATTAATTAAAACAACATAAAACTACGCATGCCTACGATTCTAAGTTTCATACAATTTGCAAGAAACTTAGAAATAATATGTTGCTGAAACTAATTTTACTAGCTGTTTTTATTTTGTTTTTGTGAATTTAATATAATCGGGAATAGAAAAAATGTAAATAATAGACCATTAAAGTGGGTCGTCTGCTATAGTAATTCCAACTATTATTTTGATATACAAAAGTACTCGCAATTCTGTTGAAAAGTATACATGACCTATTATAGTCTAAAAATACGCTTGTTAGTTATTTATATAAGTAATTTGGAAGGTAATGCATATGTTAGGCCCATATGCACACTTTTATATCTTAAATTAACATCACTCGCTTCAAATTCTCTGCCTTTTAGTTTATTAAAGAAAGTAAGTAACAGGCCCTTACGACTCCCGCACCTATAATGTCGATGATCACACTAGTCTACTGTTAAACCATCTTTTTAGTTATATTAATGCCTGTATTACTAAGAAAGGTAGGTGTTCTGATAGAAATTGCTAATGATAAAGTATCAACATAGATTTCTGATGCATTCATCGTTAACAAGCCTTATTGTAATATTTTCCTAGGCTACCAAGCTTTTGAATCGTGTTGTTTAATTTTAATATTGCTTTATAATACAATAGAAATTCTTTATTGCAGCTGCATGGCATATTTCACCATCTCCAAAAGTCAGATCGTACGTTTGTGGATTTAGCAACAGCATGATCGTAATGACTAATTCTCAAACTGCGGGGGTTATATATTATTTAATTAAAATTTGCTTAAAAAGGTTATTTTTTTGTGTAGTTGTTTTTTCATATGATATTAAAATTTTATACATAATAAATATATATAAGTTTGCCATTTTATGGCCCACTTTTATTTTTAGAATAGATTTTATATGGTATTATAAAATTATTTTATTATGGTTATTTTTAATATAGAATACACATACAGAAATTATAACAAAAATTAATATAAAATAAACAATTTTGCTGTAAAAGGACAACAATTTTGGCACATGTTCACCAGGGTTGTAAGTACAGGCTGACTAGGTTTGCTACATAGAACTTTTAGATACAGTAGAAAAATTCTATCATCCTATATCACAAATTTTGCCTATTATTATGTGTTAGAGTTTTAGTTTAAATTATTGGCATTTCATTTGGACTATCACCCCTAAGTATTCTATTTCTCGAAATTTTTTGTCTCTTATCTTTTAATGTTAATGATATAACTTAGGAAATTTATATCTAGTATATCAGCACTTGAGATCTTTCTTCTACTACTAAAAAAGATTTATAATTGCTTACAAAATAATCGCAATTATCATAGTTTTCCTACACAATTTGGTTTTTGAAGACAAAAGTTATGAAGCAACTAGTAGCAAGAGGTTTGGAATTGACAACTACACGGTTTGTAAACATTATTTTCAACGCTATGTTATTTGTCTGCTATTTAAAATATCTGAGTTTTTTGCTGCGTCTAGTTAATATTTTAAACAGATTTAGCATATCTATATATCTTTGCAAGTTAATAGAGTCTTAAGAGGACATTTTCTTATGTTTATAAATTAAGTTGGCGTAAGAGTTATAAATAAGGCGATTTTAAATAGTCAATAGATATCGCTCTAAATATGATATAGTTTGTAACTTACATAAAATTGATGTAGCGTGTCAACTTAAGCACATTTTCAATACATGTTTTGCGTATAAGGGGAATAGTTTTCAAAGTAATTGATTATTGTTTTATTATAAACAACAGAATTTATTAACGACCTTAGCTATTATAGATCAAAATAGGATGAGTGAATTGTATAAAGTTTCAAGATCCAAATACAAAATGTATATGCTTTGTAGGAGGTTTTGATTAAAAAAAATTAATAGAATTGCTGTTAGTTATATATATATCACTTAAAATGACACTAAATAGAGAATTTCTATGTAAAATAATTCTATTTATTATAATTTTTTTGAGTCTAGGATAACAAGTACGAAATAATGTACTATTCGTTTCTCTACATTAATTTTTTACTTTCAAATAAACTTTCACTAAGTAATTTAGATATCATTTAATGAATATTTTATAGTAGTTTAGCTACCTTTAAGGAAAAAATCTACGGTGATTGATGAGATATTACAGTTCTAGTAATTTAAGAAAATATATTTTCTGCTATATAAATTTGTAAAATGTAATAGTTATAATAAAATTCTTCATCTCCATAGCTACCACAGTAAATTATAATCATCTTTAAGTGCTACACGGAATATCTAATATAATATATAAAAATAAAATCGTATAAGTTAATAATTATTACTACTACACTCATGATTTGATAGTATAGTTCAGAAAAAGTTCCATTATTATTACTGACAATTTTTATAATCATAGCTTTTTTTAAAGTTTAATTTATTGAAATGACAAAAATTATACTGTAAAATTTATTGTGAAAATATATTTTGTTTATAATTATGAAAAACATTTATTTGATTAATAGGAAAAATATTCTTAATATGATTCTTTAATTTTTATACTATTATAAGGAAACATTAGTTTAATTAATATGATATAATGAATTTTATAATGTGAGTAAAATCCATAAAAACTACACTAAATAAGCAACGAGTAAAGTTATTTGGTTACATGTAGAAATTTGAAAATGCTAATATAAGTTATTATAACAATTTTTCATAATAATATAATAAAATACCTCTGTTCATTTTGATTGTCTAAGTTGTATATTTTCTTGACAATAATATTCCTTTATATATCTAAAATCTTTTAGC